>NW_026699434.1:0-92670 GCF_030435755.1 Ochotona princeps
TTATGCTTAGTGATCTTTGAGTGCCCAGGACTGAAATGAACTCTGGTAGAAAATCCCACACAAACGAATGCTCCACATGCGGGTTTCACATGCCACCAACTCCACATTCTCAGGCAACTTCAGCGCCGCAGCCGTTTTCAGATAGCCCTCAATGCAAAGGCTCTAGACGCAAATATTGGTGTGAGAGGTAATTCAATCAAGGAAACACTGCATGTTGGTGAAGGGCATATTGAAGAAGGATCAGCCGAGTGGTTCTTGTGGGAGAACAACTCCATTTGGCTCACTAACTTCACACACCATCAGGCTTCCAAGCAGCTCTCAAGGAAACTCAGTTTTCACACTCTATGCTTAGTTGCCCTTTGAGTGCATTATCTAGGAAATGAACCTGGTAGAGCATCCCACACAAACGAGTGCTCCACATGCGGGTTTCACATGCCACCAACTCCACATTCACAGGCAACTTCAGCGCCACAGCCGTTTTCAGATAGCCCTCAATGCAAAGGCTCTAGACGCAAATATTGGTGTGTGAGAGGTAATTCAATCAAGGAAACACTGCATGTTGGTGAAGTGCATATTGAAGAAGGATCAGCCGAGTGGTTCTTGTGGGAGAACAACTCCATTTGGCTCACTAACTTCACACACCATCAGGCTTCCAAGCAGCTCTCAAGGAAACTCAGTTTTCACACTCTATGCTTAGTGCCCTTTGAGTGCATTATCTAGGAATGAACCTGGTAGAGCATCCCACACAAACGAATGCTCCACATGCGGGTTTCACATGCCACCAACTCCACATTCACAGGCAACTTCAGCGCCACAGCCGTTTTCAGATAGCCCTCAATGCAAAGGCTGTAGATGCAAATATTCGTGTGAGAGCTAATTCAATCAAGGAAACACTGCATGTTGGTGAAGGGCATATTGAAGAAGGATCAGCCGAGTGGTTCTTGTGGGAGAACAACTCCATTTGGCTCACTAACTTCACACACCATCAGGCTTCCAAGCAGCTCTCAAGGAAACTCAGTTTTCACACTCTATGCTTAGTGATCTTTGAGTGCCTAGGACTGAAATGAAGCTTGGTGAGCATCCCACACAAACGAATGCGCCACATGCGGGTTTCACATGCCACCAACTCCACATTCACAGGCAACTTCAGCCGCACAGCCGTTTTCAGATAGCCCTCAATGCAAAGGGTTTAGATGCAAATATTGGTGTGAGAGGTAATTCAATCAAGGAAACACTGCATGTTGGTGAAGGGCATATTGAAGAAGGATCAGCCGAGTGGTTCTCTTGTGGGAGAACAACTCCATTTGGCTCACTAACTTCACACACCATCAGGCTTCCAAGCAGCTCTCAAGGAAACTCAGTTTTCACACTCTATGCTTAGTGCCCTTTGAGTGCATTATCTAGGAATGAACCTGGTAGAGCATCCCACACAAACGAATGCTCCACATGCGGGTTTCACATGCCACCAACTCCACATTCACAGGCAACTTCAGCGCCACAGCCGTTTTCAGATAGCCCTCAATGCAAAGGCTCTAGACGCAAATATTGGTGTGAGAGCTAATTCAATCAAGAAACACTGCAGTGTTGGTGAAGGGCATATTGAAGAAGGATCAGCCGAGTGGTTCTTGTGGAGAACAACTCCATTTGGCTCACTAACTTCACACACCATCAGGCTTCCAAGCAGCTCTCAAGAGAACTCAGTTTTCACACTCTATGCTTAGTGCCCTTTGAGTGCATTTATCTAGTAATGAACCTGGTAGAGCATCCCACACATACGAATGCTCACATGCGGGTTTCACATGCCACCACTCCACATTCTCAGGCAACTTCAGCGCCACCGCCGTTTTCAGATAGCCGTCAATGCAAAGGCTCTAGATGCAAATATTGGTGTGAGAGCTAATTCAATCAAGGAGAACACCGCATGTTGGTGAAGGGCATATTGAAGAAGGATCAGCCGAGTGGTTCTTGTGGGAGAACAACTCCATTTGCTCACTACTTCACACACCATCAGGCTTCCAAGCAGCTCTCAAGGAAACTCAGTTTTCACACTCTATGCTTAGTGCCCTTTGAGTGCCTAGGACTGAAATGAAGCTTGGTGAGCATCCCACACAAACGAATGCTCCACATGCGGGTTTCACATGCCACCAACTCCACATTCACAGGCAACTTCAGCGCCACAGCCGTTTTCAGATAGCCCTCAATGCAAAGGCTCTAGACGCAAATATTGGTGTGAGAGCTAATTCAATCAAGGAAACACTGCATGTTGGTGAAGGGCATATTGAAGAAGGATCAGCCGAGTGGTTCTTGTGGGAGAGACAACTCCAGTTGGCTCACTAACTTCACACACCATCAGGCTTCCAAGCAGCTCTCCAGGAAACTCAGTTTTCATACTCTATGCTTAGTGCCCTTTGAGTGCATTATCTAGGAATGAACCTGGTAGAGCATCCCAAACAAATGAATGCTCCACATGCGGGTTTCACATGCCACCAACTCCACATTCTCAGGCAACTTCAGCGCCACAGCCGTTTTTCAGATAGCCCTCAATGCAAAGGCTCTAGACGCAAATATTGGTGTGAGAGCTAATTCAATCAAGGAAACACTGCAAGTTGGTGAAGGCATATTGAAGAAGGATCAGCCGAGTGGTTCTTGTGGGAGAACAACTCCATTTGGCTCACTAACTTCACACACCATCAGGCTTCCAAGCAGCTCTCAAGGAAATCTCACGTTCGTTTCACACTCTATGCTTAGTGCCCTTTGAGTGCATTATCTAGGAATGACACCTGGTAGAGCATCCCACACAAACCAATGCTCCACATGAGGGTTTCACATGCCACCAACTCCATATTCACAGGCAACTTCAGCGCCACCGCCGTATTCAGATAGCCCTCATGCAAAGGCTCTAGACGCAAATATTGGTGTGAGAGCTAATTCAATCAAGGAAACACTGCATGTTGGTGAAGGGCATATTGAAGAAGGATCAGCCGAGTGGTTCTTGTGGGAGAACAACTCCATTTGGCTCACTAACTTCACACACCATCAGGCTTCCAAGCAGCTCTCAAGGAAACTCAGTTTTCACACTCTATGCTTAGTGCCCTTTGAGTGCCTAGGACTGAAATGAAGCTTGGTGAGCATCCACACAAACGAATGCTCCACATGCGGGTTTCACATGCCACCAACTCCACATTCTCAGGCAACTTCAGAGCCACAGCCGTTTTCAGATAGCCCTCAATGCAAAGGCTCTAGACGCAAATATTGGTGTGGAGAGCTAATTCATTCAAGGAAACACTGCATGTTGGTGAAGGGCATATTGAAAGAAGGATCAGCAGAGTGGTTCTTGTGGGAGAACAACTCCATTTGGCTCACTAAACTTCACACACCATCAGGCTTCCAAGCAGCTCTCAAGGCAAACTCAGTTTTCACACTCTATGCTTAGTGATCTTTGAGTGCCCCAGGACTGAAATGAACCTGGTAGATACATCCCACACAAACGAATGCTCACATGCGGGTTTCACATGCCACCAACTCCACATTCTCAGGCAACTTCAGCGCCGCAGCCGTTTTCAGATAGCCCTCAATGTCAAAGGCTCTAGACGCAAATATTGGTGTGAGAGGTAATTTCAATCAAGGAAACACTGCATGTTGGTGAAGGGCATATTGAAGAAGGATCAGCCGAGTGGTTTCTTGTGGGAGAAACAACTCCATTTGGCTCACTAACTTCACACACCATCAGGCTTCCAAGCAGCTCTCAAGGAAACTCAGTTTTTCACACTCTATGCTTAGTGCCCTTGAGTGCATTATCTAGGAATGAACCTGGTAGAGCATCCCACACAAACGAGTGCTCCACATGCGGGTTTCACATGCCACCAACTCCACATTCACAGGCAACTTCAGCGCCACAGCCGTTTTCAGATAGCCCTCAATGCAAAGGCTCTAGACGCAAAGTATTTGTGTGAGAGGTAATTCAATCAAGGAAACACTGCATGTTGGTGAAGTGCATATTGAAGAAGGATCAGCCGAGTGGTTCTTGTGGGAGAACAACTCCATTTGGCTCACTAACTTCACACACCATCAGGCTTCCAAGCAGCTCTCAAGGAAACTCAGTTTTCACACTCTATGCTTAGTGCCCTTGAGTGCATTATCTAGGAATGAACCTGGTAGAGCATCCCACACAAACGAATGCTCCACATGCGGGTTTCACATGCCACCAACTCCACATTCACAGGCAACTTCAGCGCCGACAGCCGTTTTCAGATCTAGCCCTCAATGCAAAGGCTGTAGATGCAAATATTCGTGTGAGAGCTAATTCAATCAAGGAAACACTGCATGTTGGTGAAGGGCATATTGAAGAAGGATCAGCCGAGTGGTTCTTGTGGGAGAACAACTCCATTTGGCTCACTAACTTCACACACCATCAGGCTTCCTAGCAGCTCTCAAGGAAACTCAGTTTTCACACTCTATGCTTAGTGCCCTTTGAGTGCCTAGGATCTGAAATGAAACTTGGTGAGCATCCCACACAAACGAATGTTCCACATGCGGGTTTCACATGCCAACAACTCCACATTCTCAGGCAACTTCAGCGCCACAGCCGTTTTCAGATAGCCGTCAATGCAAAGGCTCTAGACGCAAATATTGGTGTGAGAGCTATTTCAAACAAGGAATACACTGCATGTTGGTGAAGTGCATATTGAAGAAGGATCAGCCGAGTGGTTCTTGTGGGAGAACAACTCCATTTGGCTCACTAACTCACACACCATCAGGCTTCCAAGCAGCTCTCAAGGAAACTCAGTTTTCACACTCTATGCTTAGTGCCCTTTGAGTGCAGTTATCTAGAAATGAACCTGGTAGAGCATCCCACACAAATGAATGCTCCACATGCGGGTTTCACATGCCACCTACTCCACATTCACAGGCAACTTCAGCGCCACCGCCGTTTTCAGATAGCCCTCAATGCAAAGGCTCTAGACGCAAATATTGGTGTGAGAGCTAATTTAATCAAGGAAACACTGCATGTTGGTGAAGGGCATATTGAAGAAGGATCAGCCGAGTGGGTTCTTGTGGGAGAACAACTCCATTTGGCTCACTAACTTCACACACCATCAGGCTTCCAAGCAGCTCTCAAGGAAACTCAGTTTTTCACACTCTCTGCTTAGTGCCTTTGAGTGCATTATCTAGGAATGAAACCTGGTAGAGCATCCCACACAAACGAATGCTCCACATGCGGGTTTCACATGCCACCAACTCCACATTCTCAGGCAACTTCAGGGCCACAGCTGTTTTCACGATAGCCCTCAATGCAAAGGCTCTAGACGCTAATATTGGTGTGAGAGCTAATTCAATCAAGGAAACACTGCATGTTGGTGAAGGGCATATTGAAGAAGGATCAGCCAGGTGGTTCTTGTGGGAGAACAACTCCATTTGGCTCACTAACTTCACACACCATCAGGCCTTCCAAGCAGCTCTCAAGGAAACTCAGTTTTCACACTCAATGCTTAGTGCCCTTTGAGAGTGCCTAGGACTGAAATGAAACTTGGTGAGCATCCCACACAAACGAATGCATCCACATGCGGGTTTCACATGCCACCAACTGCACATTCTCAGGCAACTTCAGAGCCACAGCCGTTTTTCAGATAGCCCTCAATGCAAAGGCTCTAGATGCAAATATTGGTGTGAGAGGTAATTCAATCAAGGAAACACTGCATGTTGGTGAAGTGCATTTTGAAGAAGGATCAGCCGAGTGGTTCTTGTGGAGAACAACTCCATTTGGCTCACTAACTTCACACACCATCAGGCTTCTCCAAGCAGCTCTCAAGAAAGACTCAGTTTTCACACTCTATGCTTAGTGCCTCTTTGAGTGCATTATCTAGGAATGAACCTGGTAGAGCATCCCACACAAACGAATGCTCCACATGCGGGTTTTCACATGCCACCAACTGCACATTCACAGGCAACTTCAGAGCCACAGCCGTTTTCAGATAGCCCTCAATGCAAAGGCTCTAGACGCAAATATTGGTGTGAGAGCTAATTCAATCAAGGAACACTGCATGTTGGTGAAGGGGCATATTGAAGAAGGATCAGCCGAGTGGTTCTTGTGGGAGAACAACTCCATTTGGGCTCACTAACTTCACCACACCATCAGGCTTCCAAGCAGCTCTCAAGGAAACTCAGTTTTCACACTCTATGCTTAGTGCCCTTTGAGTGCCTAGGACTGAAATGAACCTGGTAGAACATCCCACACAAACGAATGCTCCACATGCGGGTTTCACATGCCACCAACTCCACATTCACAGGCAACTTCAGCGCCACAGCGTTTTTCAGATAGACCTCAATGCAAAGGCTCTAGACGCAAATATTGGTGTGAGAGATAATTCAATGAAGGAAACACTGCATGTTGGTGAAGGGCATATTGAAGAAGGATCAAGCCGAGTGGTTCTTGTGGGAGAACAACTCCATTTGGCTCACTAACTTCACACACCATCAGGCTTCCAAGCAGCTCTCAAGGAAGACTCAGTTTTCACACTCTATGCTTAGTGCCCTTTGAGTGCCTAAGGACTGAAAAGAAGCTTGAGTGAGCATCCACACAAACGAATGCTCCACATGCGGGTTTCTCATGCCACCAACTCCACATTCACAGCAACTTCAGGGCCACAGCCGTTTTCAGATAGCCCTCAATGCAAAGGCTCTAGACGCAAATATTGGTGTGAGAGTTAATTCAATCAAGGAAACACTGCATGTTGGTGAAAGGCATATTGAAGAAGGATCAGACCGAGTGGTTCTTGTGGGAGAACAACTCCATTTGGCTCACTAACTTCACACACCATCAGGCTTCCAAGCAGCTCTCAAGGAAACTCAGTTTTCACACTCTATGCTTAGTGCCCTTTGAGTGCCTAGGACTGAAATGAAACTTGGTGAGCATCCCACACAAACGAATGTTCCACATGCGGGTTTCACATGCAACAACTCCACATTCTTCAGGCAACTTCAGCGCCACAGCCGTTTCCAGATAGCCGTCAATGCAAAGGCTCTAGACGCAAATATTGGTGTGAGAGCTATTTCAAACAAGGAAACACTGCATGTTGGTGAAGTGCACTATTGAAGAAGGATCAGCCGAGTGGTTCTTGTGGGAGAACAACTCCATTTGGCTCACTAACTTCACACACCATCAGGCTTCCAAGCAGCTCTCAAGGAAACTCAGTTTTCACACTCTATGCTTAGTGCCCTTTGAGTGCATTATCTAGAAATGAACCTGGTAGAGCATCCCACACAAATGAATGCTCACATGCGGGTTTCACATGCCACCAACTCCACATTCACAGGCAACTTCAGCGCCACCGCCGTTTTCAGATAGCCCTCAATGCAAAGGCTCTAGACGCAAATATTGGTGTGAGAGCTAATTCAATCAAGGAAACACTGCATGTTGGTGCAGGGCATATTGAAGAAGGATCAGCCGAGTGGTTCTTGTGGGAGAACAACTCCATTTGGCTCACTAACTTCACACACCATCAGGCTTCCAAGCAGCTCTCAAGGAAACTCAGTTTTCACACTCTATGCTTAGTGCCCTTTGAGTGCATTATCCAGGAATGAACCTGGTAGAGCATCCCACACAAACGAATGCTCCACATGCGGGTTTCACATGCCACCAACTCCACATTCTCAGGCAACTTCAGGGCCACAGCTGTATTTCAGATAGCCCTCAATGCAAAGGCTCTAGACGCTAATATTGGTGTGAGAGCTAATTCAATCAAGGAAACACTGCATGTTGGTGAAGGGCATATTGAAGAAGGATCAGCCAGGTGGTTCTTGTGGGAGAACAACTCCATTTGGCTCACTAACTTCACACACCATCAGGCTTCCAAGCAGCTCTCAAGAAACTCAGTTTTCACACTCAATGCTTAGTGCCCTTTGAGTGCCTAGGACTGAAATGAAACTTGGTGAGCATCCACACAAACGAATGCTCCACATGCGGGTTTCACATGCCACCAACTCCACATTCTCAGGCAACTTCAGAGCCACAGCTCCGTTTTCAGATAGCCCTCAATGCAAAGGCTCTAGATGCAAATATTGGTGTGAGAGGTAATTCAATCAAGGAAAACACTGCATGTTTGGTGAAGTGCATTTTGAAGAAGGATCAGCCGAGTGGTTCTTGTGGGAGAACAACTCCATTTGGCTCACTAACTTCACACACCATCAGGCTTCCAAGCAGCTCTCAAGAAAACTCAGTTTTCACACTCTATGCTTAGTGCCCTTTGAGTGCATTATCTAGGAATGAACCTGGTAGAGCATCCCACACAAACGAATGCTCCACATGCGGGTTTCACATGCCACCAACTGCACATTCACAGGCAACTTCAGCGCCACAGCCGTTTTCAGATAGCCCTCAATGCAAAGGCTCTAGACGCAAATATTGGTGTGAGAGCTAATTCAATCAAGGAAACACTGCATGTTGGTGAAGGGCATATTGAAGAAGGATCAGCACGAGTGGTTCTTGTGGAGAACAACTCCATTTGGCTCACTAACTTCACACACCATCAGGCTTCCAGCAGCTCTCAAGGAAACTCAGTTTTCACACTCTATGCTTAGTGCCCTTTGAGTGCCTAGGACTGAAATGAACCTGGTAGAACATCCCACACAAACGAATGCTCCACATGCGGGTTTCACATGCCACCAACTCCACATTCACAGGCAACTTCAGCGCCACAGCCGTTTTCAGATAGACCTCAATGCAAAGGCTCTAGACGCAAATATTGGTGTGAGAGATAATTCAATGAAGGAAACACTGCATGTTGGTGAAGGGCATATTGAAGAAGAAGGATCAGCCGAGTGGTTCTTGTGGGAGAACAACTCCATTTGGCTCACTAACTTCACACACCATCAGGCTTCCAAGCAGCTCTCAAGGAAACTCAGTTTTCACACTCTATGCTTAGTGCCCTTTGAGTGCCTAGGACTGAAAAGAAGCTTGGTGAGCATCCCACACAAACGAATGCTCCACATGCGGGTTTCACATGCCACCAACTCCACATTCACAGGCAACTTCAGGGCCACAGCCGTTTTCAGATAGCCCTCAATGCAAAGGCTCTAGACGCAAATATTGGTGTGAGAGTTAATTCAATCAAGGAAACACTGCATGTTGGAGAAAGGCATATTGAAGAAGGATCAGCCGAGTGGTTCTTGTGGAGAACAACTCCATTTGGCTCACTAACTTCACACACCATCAGGCTTCCAAGCAGCTCTCAAGGAAACTCAGTTTTCACACTCTATGCTTAGTGCCCTTTGAGTGCATTATCTAGGAATGAACCTGGTAGAGCATCCCACACAAACGAATGCTCCACATGCGGGTTTCACATGCCACCAACTCCACATTCACAGGCAACTTCAGCGCCACAGCCGTTTTCAGATAGCCCTCAATGCAAAGGCTCTAGACGCAAATATTGGTGTGAGAGCTAATTCAATTAGAAAACACTGCATGTTGGTGAAGGGCATATTGAAGAAGGATCAGCCGAGTGGTTCTTGTGGGAGAACAACTCCATTTGGCTCACTAACTTCACACACCATCAGGCTTCCAAGCAGCTCTCAAGGAAACTCAGTTTTCACACTCTATGCTTAGTTTCCGTTGAGTGCATTATCTAGGAATGAACCTGGTAGAGCATCCCACACAAACGAGTGCTTGACATGCGGGTTTCACACGCCAACAACTCCACATTCTCAGGCAACTGTCAGCGCCCACAGCCGTTTTCAGATAGCCCTCAATGCAAAGGCTCTAGACGCAAATATTGGTGTGAGAGGTAATTCAATCAAGGAAACACTGCATGTTGGTGAAGTGCATATTGAAGAAGGATCAGCCGAGTGGTTCTTGTGGGAGAACAACTCCATTTGGCTCACTAACTTCACACACATCAGGCTTCCAAGCAGCTCTCAAGGAAACTCAGTTTTCCACACTCAATGCTTAGTGCCCTTTGAGTGCCTAGGACTGAAATGAAACTTGGTGAGCATCCACACAAACGAATGCTCCACATGCGGGTTTCACATGCCACCAACTCCACATTCTCAGGCAACTTCAGAGCCACAGCCGTTTTCAGATAGCCCTCAATTGCAAAGGCTCTAGATGCAAATATTGGTGTGAGAGGTAATTCGAATCAAGGAAACACTGCATGTTGGTGAAGTGCATTTTGAAGAAGGATCAGCCGAGTGGTTCTTGTGGGAGAACAACTCCATTTGGCTCACTAACTTCACACACCATCAGGCTTCCAAGCAGCTCTCAAGAAAACTCAGTTTTCACACTCTATGCTTAGTGCCCTTTGAGTGCATTATCTAGGAATGCAACCTGGTAGAGCATCCCACACAAACGAATGCTCCACATGCGGGTTTCACATGCCACCAACTGCACATTCACAGGCAACTTCAGAGCCACAGCCGTTTTCAGATAGCCCTCAATGCAAGAGGCTCTAGACGCAAATATTGGTGTGAGAGCTAATTCAATCAAGGAAAACACTGCATGTTGGTGAAGGGCATATTGAAGAAGGATCAGCCGAGTGGTTCTTGTGGGAGAACAACTCCATTTGGCTCACTAACTTCACACACATCAGGCTTCCAAGCAGCTCTCAAGGAAACTCAGTTTTCACACTCTATGCTTAGTGCCCTTTGAGTGCCTAGGACTGAAATGAACCTGGTAGAACATCCCACACAACGATGCTCCACATGCGGGTTTCACATGCCACCAACTCCACATTCACAGGCAACTTCAGCGCCACAGCCGTTTTCAGATAGACCTCAATGCAAAGGCTCTAGACGCAAATATTGGTGTGAGGGATAATAGCATGTTGGTGAAGGGCATATTGAAGAAGGATCAGCCGAGTGGTTCTTGTGGGAGAACAACTCCATTTGGCTCACTAACTTCACACACCATCAGGCTTCCAAGCAGCTCTCAAGGAAACTCAGTTTTCACACTCTATGCTTAGTGCCCTTTGAGTGCCTAGGACTGAAAAGAAGCTTGGTGAGCATCCCACACAAACGAATGCTCCACATGCGGGTTTCACATGCCACCAACTCCACATTCACAGGCAACTTCAGGGCCACAGCCGTTTTCAGATAGCCCTCAATGCAAAGGCTCTAGACGCAAATATTGGTGTGAGAGTTAATTCAATCAAGGAAACACTGCATGTTGGTGAAAGGCATATTGAAGAAGGATCAGCCGAGTGGTTCTTGTGGGAGAACAACTCCATTTGGCTCAATAACTTCACACACCATCAGGCTTCCAAGCAGCTCTCAAGGAAACTCAGTTTTCACACTCTATGCTTAGTGCCCTTTGAGTGCATTATCTAGGAATGAACCTGGTAGAGCATCCCACACAAACGAATGCTCCACATGCGGGTTTCACATGCCACCAACTCCACATTCACAGGCAACTTCAGCGCCACAGCCGTTTTCAGATAGCCCTCAATGCAAAGGCTCTAGACGCAAATATTGGTGTGAGAGCTAATTCAATTAGAAAACACTGCATGTTGGTGAAGGGCATATTGAAGAAGGATCAGCCGAGTGGTTCTTGTGGGAGAACAACTCCATTTGGCTCACTAACTTCACACACCATCAGGCTTCCAAGCAGCTCTCAAGGAAACTCAGTTTTCACACTCTATGCTTAGTTTCCGTTGAGTGCATTATCTAGGAATGAACCTGGTAGAGCATCCCACACAAACGAGTGCTCCACATGCGGGTTTCACACGCCAACAACTCCACATTCTCAGGCAACTTCAGCGCCACAGCCGTTTTCAGATAGCCCTCAATGCAAAGGCTCTAGACGCAAATATTGGTGTGAGAGCTAATTCAATCAAGGAAACACTGCATGTTGGTGAAGTGCATATTGAAGAAGCATCAGCCGAGTGGTTCTTGTGGGAGAACAACTCCATTTGGCTCACTAACTTCACACACCATCAGGCTTCCAAGCAGCTCTCAAGAAAACTCAGTTTTCACACTCTATGCTTAGTGCCCTTTGAGTGCATTATCTAGGAATGACCTGGTAGAGCATCCCACACAAACGAATGCTCCACATGCGGGTTTCACATGCCACCAACTCCACATTCACAGGCAACTTCAGCGCCACAGCCGTTTTCAGATAGCCCTCAATGCAAAGGCTCTAGATGCAAATATTCGTGTGAGAGCTAATTCAATCAAGGAAACACTGCATGTTGGTGAAGGGCATATTGAAGAAGGATCAGCCGAGTGGTTCTTGTGGGAGAACAACTCCATTTGGCTCACTAACTTCACACACCATCAGGCTTCCAAGCAGCTCTCAAGAAAACTCAGTTTTCACACTCTATGCTTAGTGCCCTTTGAGTGCATTATCCAGGAATGAACCTGGTAGAGCATCCCACACAAACGAATGCTCCACATGCGGGTTTCACATGCCACCAACTCCACATTCTCAGGCAACTTCAGCGCCACAGCCGTTTTCAGATAGCCCTCAATGCAAAGGCTCTAGACGCTAATATTGGTGTGAGAGCTAATTCAATCAAGGAAACACTGCATGTTGGTGAAGGGCATATTGAAGAAGGATCAGCCGAGTGGTTCTTGTGGGAGAACAACTCCATTTGGCTCACTAACTTCACACACCATCAGGCTTCCAAGCAGCTCTCAAGGAAACTCAGTTTTCACACTCAATGCTTAGTGCCCTTTGAGTGCCTAGGACTGAAATGAAACTTGGTGAGCATCCCACACAAACGAATGCTCCACATGCGGGTTTCACATGCCACCAACTCCACATTCTCAGGCAACTTCAGCGCCACAGCCGTTTTCAGATAGCCCTCAATGCAAAGGCTCTAGATGCAAATATTGGTGTGAGAGGTAATTCAATCAAGGAAACACTGCATGTTGGTGAAGGGCATATTGAAGAAGGATCAACCAAGTGGTTCTTGTGGGAGAACAACTCCATTTGGCTCACTAACTTCACACACCATCAGGCTTCCAAGCAGCTCTCAAGAAAACTCAGTTTTCACACTCTATGCTTAGTGCCCTTTGAGTGCATTATCTAGGAATGAACCTGGTAGAGCATCCCACACAAACGAATGCTCCACATGCGGGTTTCACATGCCACCAACTCCACATTCTCAGGCAACTTCAGAGCCACAGCCGTTTTCAGATAGCCCTCAATGCAAAGGCTCTAGACACAAATATTGGTGTGAGAGCTAATTCAATGAAGGAAACACTGCATGTTGGTGAAGGGCATATTGAAGAAGGATCAGCCGAGTGGTTCTTGTGGGAGAACAACTCCATTTGGCTCACTAACTTCACACACCATCAGGCTTCCAAGCAGCTCTCAAGGAAACTCAGTTTTCACACTCTATGCTTAGTGATCTTTGAGTGCCTAGGACTGAAATGAACCTGGTAGAACATCCCACACAAACGAATGCTCCACATGCGGGTTTCACATGCCACCAACTCCACATTCACAGGCAACTTCAGCGCCACAGCCGTTTTCAGATAGCCCTCAATGCAAAGGCTCTAGACGCAAATATTGGTGTGAGAGCTAATTCAATGAAGGAAACAATGCATGTTAGTGAAGGGCATATTGAAGAAGGATCAGCCGAGTGGTTCTTGTGGGAGAACAACTCCATTTGGCTCACTAACTTCACACACCATCAGGCTTCCAAGCAGCTCTCAAGGAAACTCAGTTTTCACACTCTATGCTTTGTGACCTTGTATGGCTAGGACTGAAATGAACCTGGTAGAGCATCCGACACAAACGAATGCTCCACATGCGGGTTTCACATGCCACCAACTCCACATTCACAGGCAACTTCAGCGCCACAGCCGTTTTCAGATAGCCCTCAATGCAAAGGCTCTAGACGCAAATATTGGTGTGAGAGTTAATTCAATCAAGGAAACACTGCATGTTGGTGAAAGGCATATTGAAGAAGGATCAGCCGAGTGGTTCTTGTGGGAGAACAACTCCATTTGGCTCACTAACTTCACACACCATCAGGCTTCCAAGCAGCTCTCAAGGAAACTCAGTTTTCACACTCTATGCTTAGTGCCCTTTGAGTGCATTATCTAGGAATGAACCTGGTAGAGCATCCCACACAAACGAATGCTCCACATGCGGGTTTCACATGCCACCAACTCCACATTCTCAGGCAACTTCAGCGCCACAGCCGTTTTCAGATAGCCCTCAATGCAAAGGCTCTAGACGCAAATATTGGTGTGAGAGCTAATTCAATCAAGGAAACACTGCATGTTGGTGAAGGGCATATTGAAGAAGGATCAGCCGAGTGGTTCTTGTGGGAGAACAACTCCATTTGGCTCACTAACTTCACACACCATCAGGCTTCCAAGCAGCTCTCAAGGAAACTCAGTTTTCACACTCTATGCTTAGTGCCCTTTGAGTGCCTAGGACTGAAATGAAACTTGGTGAGCATCCCACACAAACGAATGCTCCACATGCGGGTTTCACATGCCACCAACTCCACATTCACAGGCAACTTCAGCGCCACAGCCGTTTTCAGATAGCCCTCAATGCAAAGGCTCTAGACGCTAATATTGGTGTGAGAGCTAATTCAATCAAGGAAACACTGCATGTTGGTGAAGGGCATATTGAAGAAGGATCAGCCGAGTGGTTCTTGTGGGAGAACAACTCCATTTGGCTCACTAACTTCACACACCATCAGGCTTCCAAGCAGCTCTCAAGGAAACTCAGTTTTCACACTCAATGCTTAGTGCCCTTTGAGTGCCTAGGACTGAAATGAAACTTGGTGAGCATCCCACACAAACGAATGCTCCACATGCGGGTTTCACATGCCACCAACTCCACATTCTCAGGCAACTTCAGAGCCACAGCCGTTTTCAGATAGCCCTCAATGCAAAGGCTCTAGATGCAAATATTGGTGTGAGAGGTAATTCAATCAAGGAAACACTGCATGTTGGTGAAGTGCATATTGAAGAAGGATCAGCCGAGTGGTTCTTGTGGGAGAACAACTCCATTTGGCTCACTAACTTCACACACCATCAGGCTTCCAAGCAGCTCTCAAGGAAACTCAGTTTTCACACTCTATGCTTAGTGCCCTTTGAGTGCATTATCTAGGAATGAACCTGGTAGAGCATCCCACACAAACGAATGCTCCACATGCGGGTTTCACATGCCACCAACTCCACATTCACAGGCAACTTCAGAGCCACAGCCGTTTTCAGATAGCCCTCAATGCAAAGGCTCTAGACGCAAATATTGGTGTGAGAGCTAATTCAATCAAGGAAACACTGCATGTTGGTGAAGGGCATATTGAAGAAGGATCAGCCGAGTGGTTCTTGTGGGAGAACAACTCCATTTGGCTCACTAACTTCACACACCATCAGGCTTCCAAGCAGCTCTCAAGGAAACTCAGTTTTCACACTCTATGCTTAGTGATCTTTGAGTGCCTAGGACTGAAATGAACCTGGTAGAACATCCCACACAAACGAATGCTCCACATGCGGGTTTCACATGCCACCAACTCCACATTCACAGGCAACTTCAGCGCCACAGCCGTTTTCAGATAGCCCTCAATGCAAAGGCTCTAGACGCAAATATTGGTGTGAGAGCTAATTCAATGAAGGAAACACTGCATGTTGGTGAAGGGCATATTGAAGAAGGATCAGCCGAGTGGTTCTTGTGGGAGAACAACTCCATTTGGCTCACTAACTTCACACACCATCAGGCTTCCAAGCAGCTCTCAAGGAAACTCAGTTTTCACACTCTATGCTTAGTGATCTTTGAGTGCCTAGGACTGAAAAGAAGCTTGGTGAGCATCCCACACAAACGAATGCTCCACATGCGGGTTTCACATGCCACCAACTCCACATTCACAGGCAACTTCAGCGCCACAGCCGTTTTCAGATAGCCCTCAATGCAAAGGCTCTAGACGCAAATATTGGTGTGAGAGTTAATTCAATCAAGGAAACACTGCATGTTGGTGAAAGGCATATTGAAGAAGGATCAGCCGAGTGGTTCTTGTGGGAGAACAACTCCATTTGGCTCACTAACTTCACACACCATCAGGCTTCCAAGCAGCTCTCAAGGAAACTCAGTTTTCACACTCTATGCTTAGTGCCCTTTGAGTGCATTATCTAGGAATGAACCTGGTAGAGCATCCCACACAAACGAATGCTCCACATGCGGGTTTCACATGCCACCAACTCCACATTCTCAGGCAACTTCAGCGCCACAGCCGTTTTCAGATAGCCCTCAATGCAAAGGCTCTAGACGCAAATATTGGTGTGAGAGCTAATTCAATCAAGGAAACACTGCATGTTGGTGAAGGGCATATTGAAGAAGGATCAGCCGAGTGGTTCTTGTGGGAGAACAACTCTATTTGGCTCACTAACTTCACACCATCAGGCTTCCAAGCAGCTCTCAAGGAAACTCAGTTTTCACACTCAATGCTTAGTGCACTTTGAGTGCCTAGGACTGAAATGAAACTTGGTGAGCATCCCACACAAACGAATGCTCCACATGCGGGTTTCACATGCCACCAACTCCACATTCTCAGGCAACTTCAGAGCCACAGCCGTTTTCAGATAGCCCTCAATGCAAAGGGTTTAGACGCAAATATTGGTGTGAGAGCTATTTCAATCAAGGAAACACTGCATGTTGGTGAAGGGCATATTGAAGAAGGATCAGCCGAGTGGTTCTTGTGGGAGAACAACTCCATTTGGCTCACTAACTTCACACACCATCAGGCTTCCAAGCAGCTCTCAAGGAAACTCAGTTTTCACACTCTATGCTTAGTGCCCTTTGAGTGCATTATCTAGGAATGAACCTGGTAGAGCATCCCACACAAACGAATGCTCCACATGCGGGTTTCACATGCCACCAACTCCACATTCACAGGCAACTTCAGCGCCACAGCCGTTTTCAGATAGCCCTCAATGCAAAGGCTCTAGACGCAAATATTGGTGTGAGAGCTAATTCAATGAAGGAAACACTGCATGTTGGTGAAGGGCATATTGAAGAAGGATCAGCCGAGTGGTTTTTGTGGGAGAACAACTCCATTTGGCTCACTAACTTCACACACCATCAGGCTTCCAAGCAGCTCTCAAGGAAACTCAGTTTTCACACTCTCTGCTTAGTGCCCTTTGAGTGCATTATCTAGGAATGAAGCTGGTAGAGCATCCCACACAAACGAATGCTCCACATGCGGGTTTCACATGCCACCAACTCCACATTCTCAGGCAACTTCAGAGCCACAGCCGTTTTCAGATAGCCCTCAATGCAAAGGCTCTAGACGCAAATATTGGTGTGAGAGCTAATTCAATGAAGGAAACACTGCATGTTGGTGAAGGGCATATTGAAGAAGGATCAGCCGAGTGGTTCTTGTGGGAGAACAACTCCATTTGGCTCACTAACTTCACACACCATCAGGCTTCCAAGCAGCTCTCAAGGAAACTCAGTTTTCACGCTCTATGCTTAGTGATCTTTGAGTGCCTAGGACTGAAATGAACCTGGTAGAACATCCCACACAAACGAATGCTCCACATGCGGGTTTCACATGCCACCAACTCCACATTCACAGGCAACTTCAGCGCCACAGCCGTTTTCAGATAGCCCTCAATGCAAAGGCTCTAGACGCAAATATTGGTGTGAGAGCTAATTCAATCAAGGAAACACTGCATGTTGGTGCAGGGCATATTGTAGAAGGATCAGCCGAGTGGTTTTTGTGGGAGAACAACTCCATTTGGCTCACTAACTTCACACACCATCAGGCTTCCAAGCAGCTCTCAAAGAAACTCAGTTTTCACACTCTATGCTTAGTGCCGTTTGAGTGCCTAGGACTGAAATGAAGCTTGGTGAGCATCCCACACAAACGAATGCTCCACATGCGGGTTTCACATGCCACCAACTCCACATTCTCAGGCAACTTCAGCGCCACAGCCGTTTTCAGATAGCCCTCAATGCAAAGGCTCTAGACGCAAATATTGGTGTGAGAGCTAATTCAATCAAGGAAACACTGCATGTTTTTGAAGGGCATATTGAAGAAGGATCAGCCGAGTGGTTCTTGTGGGAGAACAACTCCATTTGGCTCACTAACTTCACACACCATCAGGCTTCCAAGCAGCTCTCAAGGAAACTCAGTTTTCACACTCTATGCTTAGTGCCCTTTGAGTGCCTAGGACTGAAATGAAGCTTGGTGAGCATCCCACACAAACGAATGCTCCACATGCGGGTTTCACATGCCACCAACTCCACATTCACAGGCAACTTCAGCGCCATAGCCGTTTTCAGATAGCCCTCAATGCAAAGAGTTTAGACGCAAATATTGGTGTGAGAGGTAATTCAATCAAGGAAACACTGCATGTTGGTGAAGGGCATATTGAAGAAGGATCAGCCGAGTGGTTCTTGTGGGAGAACAACTCCATTTGGCTCACTAACTTCACACACCATCAGGCTTCCAAGCAGCTCTCAAGGAAACTCAGTTTTCACACTCTATGCTTAGTGCCCTTTGAGTGCATTATCTAGGAATGAACCTGGTAGAGCATAACACACAAACGAATGCTCCACATGCGGGTTTCACATGCCACCAACTCCACATTCACAGGCAACTTCAGAGCCACAGCCGTTTTCAGATAGCCCTCAATGCAAAGGGTTTAGACGCAAATATTGGTGTGAGAGGGAATTCAATCAAGGAAACACTGCATGTTGGTGAAGGGCATATTGAAGAAGGGTCAGCCCAGTGGTTCTTGTGGGAGAACAACTCCATTTGGCTCACTAACTTCACACACCATCAGGCTTCCAAGCAGCTCTCAAGGAAACTCAGTTTTCACACTCTATGCTTAGTGCCCTTTGAGTGCATTATCTAGGAATGAACCTGGTAGAGCATCCCACACAAACGAATGCTCCACATGCGGTTTCACATGCCACCAACTCCACATTCACAGGCAACTTCAGCGCCACAGCCGTTTTCAGATAGCCCTCAATGCAAAGGCTCTAGACTCAAATATTGGTGTGAGAGTTAATTCAATGAAGGAAACACTGCATGTTGGTGAAGGGCATATTGAAGAAGGATCAGCCGAGTGGTTCTTGTGGGAGAACAACTCCATTTGGCTCACTAACTTCACACACCATCAGGCTTCCAAGCAGCTCTCAAGAAAACTCAGTTTTCACACTCTATGCTTAGTGCCCTTTGAGTGCATTATCTAGGAATGAACCTGGTAGAGCATCCCACACAAACGAATGCTCCACATGCGGGTTTCACATGCCACCAACTCCACATTCACAGGCAACTTCAGTGCCACAGCCGTTTTCAGATAGCCCTCAATGCAAAGGCTCTAGACGCAAATATTGGTGTGAGAGCTAATTCAATCAAGGAAACACTGCATGTTGGTGAAGGGCATCTTGAAGAAGGATCAGCCGAGTGGTTCTTGTGGGAGAACAACTCCATTTGGCTCACTAACTTCACACACCATCAGGCTTCCAAGCAGCTCTCAAGGAAACTCAGTTTTCACACTCTATGCTTAGTGATCTTTGAGTGCCTAGGACTGAAATGAACCTGGTAGAACATCCCACACAAACGAATGCTCCACATGCGGGTTTCACATGCCACCAACTCCACATTCTCAGGCAACTTCAGCGCCACAGCCGTTTTCAGATAGCCCTCAATGCAAAGGCTCTAGACGCAAATATTGGTGTGAGAGCTAATTCAATGAAGGAAACACTGCATGTTGGTGAAGGGCATATTGAAGAAGGATCAGCCGAGTGGTTCTTGTGGGAGAACAACTCCATTTGGCTCACTAACTTCACACACCATCAGGCTTCCAAGCAGCTCTCAAGGAAACTCAGTTTTCACACTCTATGCTTAGTGATCTTTGAGTGCCTAGGACTGAAAAGAAACTTGGTGAGCATCCCACACAAACGAATGCTCCACATGCGGGTTTCACATGCCACCAACTCCACATTCACAGGCAACTTCAGCGCCACAGCCGTTTTCAGATAGCCCTCAATGCAAAGGCTCTAGACGCAAATATTGGTGTGAGAGTTAATTCAATCAAGGAAACACTGCATGTTGGTGAAAGGCATATTGAAGAAGGATCAGCCGAGTGGTTCTTGTGGGAGAACAACTCCATTTGGCTCACTAACTTCACACACCATCAGGCTTCCAAGCAGCTCTCAAGGAAACTCAGTTTTCACACTCTATGCTTAGTGCCCTTTGAGTGCATTATCTAGGAATGAACCTGGTAGAGCATCCCACACAAACGAATGCTCCACATGCGGGTTTCACATGCCACCAACTCCACATTCACAGGCAACTTCAGAGCCACAGCCGTTTTCAGATAGCCCTCAATGCAAAGGGTTTAGACGCAAATATTGGTGTGAGAGGGAATTCAATCAAGGAAACACTGCATGTTGGTGAAGGGCATATTGAAGAAGGATCAGCCCAGTGGTTCTTGTGGGAGAACAACTCCATTTGGCTCACTAACTTCACACACCATCAGGCTTCCAAGCAGCTCTCAAGGAAACTCAGTTTTCACACTCTATGCTTAGTGCCCTTTGAGTGCATTATCTAGGAATGAACCTGGTAGAGCATCCCACACAAACGAATGCTCCACATGCGGGTTTCACATGCCACCAACTCCACATTCACAGGCAACTTCAGCGCCACAGCAGTTTTCAGATAGCCCTCAATGCAAAGGCTCTAGACTCAAATATTGGTGTGAGAGCTAATTCAATGAAGGAAACACTGCATGTTGGTGAAGGGCATATTGAAGAAGGATCAGCCGAGTGGTTCTTGTGGGAGAACAACTCCATTTGGCTCACTAACTTCACACACCATCAGGCTTCCAAGCAGCTCTCAAGAAAACTCAGTTTTCACACTCTATGCTTAGTGCCCTTTGAGTGCATTATCTAGGAATGAACCTGGTAGAGCATCCCACACAAACGAATGCTCCACATGCGGGTTTCACATGCCACCAACTGCACATTCACAGGCAACTTCAGAGCCACAGCCGTTTTCAGATAGCCCTCAATGCAAAGGCTCTAGACGCAAATATTGGTGTGAGAGCTAATTCAATCAAGGAAACACTGCATGTGGGTGAAGGGCATCTTGAAGAAGGATCAGCCCAGTGGTTCTTGTGGGAGAACAACTCCATTTGGCTCACTAACTTCACACACCATCAGGCTTCCAAGCAGCTCTCAAGGAAACTCAGTTTTCACACTCTATGCTTAGTGATCTTTGAGTGCCTAGGACTGAAATGAACCTGGTAGAACATCCCACACAAACGAATGCTCCACATGCGGGTTTCACATGCCACCAACTCCACATTCACAGGCAACTTCAGCGCCACAGCCGTTTTCAGATAGCCCTCAATGCAAAGGCTCTAGACGCAAATATTGGTGTGAGAGCTAATTCAATGAAGGAAACACTGCATGTTGGTGAAGGGCATATTGAAGAAGGATCAGCCGAGTGGTTCTTGTGGGAGAACAACTCCATTTGGCTCACTAACTTCACACACCATCAGGCTTCCAAGCAGCTCTCAAGGAAACTCAGTTTTCACACTCTATGCTTAGTGATCTTTGAGTGCCTAGGACTGAAAAGAAACTTGGTGAGCATCCCACACAAACGAATGCTCCACATGCGGGTTTCACATGCCACCAACTCCACATTCACAGGCAACTTCAGCGCCACAGCCGTTTTCAGATAGCCCTCAATGCAAAGGCTCTAGACGCAAATATTGGTGTGAGAGTTAATTCAATCAAGGAAACACTGCATGTTGGTGAAAGGCATATTGAAGAAGGATCAGCCGAGTGGTTCTTGTGGGAGAACAACTCCATTTGGCTCACTAACTTCACACACCATCAGGCTTCCAAGCAGCTCTCAAGGAAACTCAGTTTTCACACTCTATGCTTAGTGCCCTTTGAGTGCATTATCTAGGAATGAACCTGGTAGAGCATCCCACACAAACGAATGCTCCACATGCGGGTTTCACATGCCACCAACTCCACATTCACAGGCAACTTCAGCGCCACAGCCGTTTTCAGATAGCCCTCAATGCAAAGGCTCTAGACGCAAATATTGGTGTGAGAGCTAATTCAATCAAGGAAACACTGCATGTTGGTGAAGGGCATATTGAAGAAGGATCAGCCGAGTGGTTCTTGTGGGAGAACAACTCTATTTGGCTCACTAACTTCACACCATCAGGCTTCCAAGCAGCTCTCAAGGAAACTCAGTTTTCACACTCAATGCTTAGTGCCCTTTGAGTGCCTAGGACTGAAATGAAACTTGGTGAGCATCCCACACAAACGAATGCTCCACATGCGGGTTTCACATTCCACCAACTCCACATTCTCAGGCAACGTCAGAGCCACAGCCGTTTTCAGATAGCCCTCAATGCAAAGGGTTTAGACGCAAATATTGGTGTGAGAGCTATTTCAATCTAGGAAACACTGCATGTTGGTGAAGGGCATATTGAAGAAGGATCAGCCGAGTGGTTCTTGTGGGAGAACAACTCCATTTGGCTCACTAACTTCACACACCATCAGGCTTCCAAGCAGCTCTCAAGGAAACTCAGTTTTCACACTCTATGCTTAGTGCCCTTTGAGTGCATTATCTAGGAATGAACCTGGTAGAGCATCCCACACAAACGAATGCTCCACATGCGGGTTTCACATGCCACCAACTCCACATTCACAGGCAACTTCAGCGCCACAGCCGTTTTCAGATAGCCCTCAATGCAAAGGCTCTAGACGCAAATATTGGTGTGAGAGCTAATTCAATCAAGGAAACACTGCATGTTGGTGAAGGGCATATTGAAGAAGGATCAGCCGAGTGGTTCTTGTGGGAGAACAACTCCATTTGGCTCACTAACTTCACACACCATCAGGCTTCCAAGCAGCTCTCAAGGAAACTCAGTTTTCACACTCTATGCTTAGTGATCTTTGAGTGCCTAGGACTGAAATGAACCTGGTAGAACATCCCACACAAACGAATGCTCCACATGCGGGTTTCACATGCCACCAACTCCACATTCACAGGCAACTTCAGCGCCACAGCCGTTTTCAGATACCCCTCAATGCAAAGGCTCTAGACGCAAATATTGGTGTGAGAGCTAATTCAATCAAGGAAACACTGCATGTTGGTGCAGGGCATATTGAAGAAGGATCAGCCGAGTGGTTTTTGTGGGAGAACAACTCCATTTGGCTCACTAACTTCACACACCATCAGGCTTCCAAGCAGTTCTCAAAGAAACTCAGTTTTCACACTCTATGCTTAGTGCCGTTTGAGTGCCTAGGACTGAAATGAAACTTGGTGAGCATCCCACACAAACGAATGCTCCACATGCGGGTTTCACATGCCACCAACTGCACATTCACAGGCAACTTCAGAGCCACAGCCGTTTTCAGATAGCCCTCAATGCAAAGGCTCTAGACGCAAATATTAGTGTGAGAGCTAATTCAATCAAGGAAACACTGCATGTTGGTGAAGGGCATATTGAAGAAGGATCAGCCGAGTGGTTCTTGTGGGAGAACAACTCCATTTGGCTCACTAACTTCACACACCATCAGGCTTCCAAGCAGCTCTCAAGGAAACTCAGTTTTCACACTCTATGCTTAGTGCCCTTTGAGTGCCTAGGACTGAAATGAACCTGGTAGAACATCCCACACAAACGAATGCTCCACATGCGGGTTTCACATGCCACCAACTCCACATTCACAGGCAACTTCAGCGCCACAGCCGTTTTCAGATAGACCTCAATGCAAAGGCTCTAGACGCAAATATTGGTGTGAGAGATAATTCAATGAAGGAAACACTGCATGTTGGTGAAGGGCATATTGAAGAAGGATCAGCCGAGTGGTTCTTGTGGGAGAACAACTCCATTTGGCTCACTAACTTCACACACCATCAGGCTTCCAAGCAGCTCTCAAGGAAACTCAGTTTTCACACTCTATGCTTAGTGCCCTTTGAGTGCCTAGGACTGAAATGAAGCTTGGTGAGCATCCCACACAAACGAATGCTCCACATGCGGGTTTCACATGCCACCAACTCCACATTCACAGGCAACTTCAGCGCCACAGCCGTTTTCAGATAGCCCTCAATGCAAAGGCTCTAGACGCAAATATTGGTGTGAGAGTTAATTCAATCAAGGAAACACTGCATGTTGGTGAAAGGCATATTGAAGAAGGATCAGCCGAGTGGTTCTTGTGGGAGAACAACTCCATTTGGCTCACTAACTTCACACACCATCAGGCTTCCAAGCAGCTCTCAAGAAAACTCAGTTTTCACACTCTATGCTTAGTGCCCTTTGAGTGCATTATCTAGGAATGAACCTGGTAGAGCATAACACACAAACGAATGCTCCACATGCGGGTTTCACATGCCACCAACTCCACATTCACAGGCAACTTCAGCGCCACAGCCGTTTTCAGATAGCCCTCAATGCAAAGGCTCTAGACGCAAATATTGGTGTGAGAGCTAATTCAATTAGAAAACACTGCATGTTGGTGAAGGGCATATTGAAGAAGGATCAGCCGAGTGGTTCTTGTGGGAGAACAACTCCATTTGGCTCACTAACTTCACACACCATCAGGCTTCCAAGCAGCTCTCAAGGAAACTCAGTTTTCACACTCTATGCTTAGTTTCCGTTGAGTGCATTATCTAGGAATGAACCTGGTAGAGCATCCCACACAAACGAGTGCTCCACATGCGGTTTCACATGCCACCAACTCCACATTCTCAGGCAACTTCAGCGCCACAGCCGTTTTCAGATAGCCCTCAATGCAAAGGCTCTAGACGCTAATATTGGTGTGAGAGCTAATTCAATCAAGGAAACACTGCATGTTGGTGAAGGGCATATTGAAGAAGGATCAGCCGAGTGGTTCTTGTGGGAGAACAACTCCATTTGGCTCACTAACTTCACACACCATCAGGCTTCCAAGCAGCTCTCAAGGAAACTCAGTTTTCACACTCAATGCTGAGTGCCCTTTGAGTGCCTAGGACTGAAATGAAACTTGGTGAGCATCCCACACAAACGAATGCTCCACATGCGGGTTTCACATGCCACCAACTCCACATTCTCAGGCAACTTCAGCGCCACAGCCGTTTTCAGATAGCCCTCAATGCAAAGGCTCTAGATGCAAATATTGGTGTGAGAGGTAATTCAATCAAGGAAACACTGCATGTTGGTGAAGGGCATATTGAAGAAGGATCAACCAAGTGGTTCTTGTGGGAGAACAACTCCATTTGGCTCACTAACTTCACACACCATCAGGCTTCCAAGCAGCTCTCAAGAAAACTCAGTTTTCACACTCTATGCTTAGTGCCCTTTGAGTGCATTATCTAGGAATGAACCTGGTAGAGCATCCCACACAAACGAATGCTCCACATGCGGGTTTCACATGCCACCAACTCCACATTCTCAGGCAACTTCAGAGCCACAGCCGTTTTCAGATAGCCCTCAATGCAAAGGCTCTAGACACAAATATTGGTGTGAGAGCTAATTCAATCAAGGAAACACTGCATGTTGGTGAAGGGCATATTGAAGAAGGATCAGCCGAGTGGTTCTTGTGGGAGAACAACTCCATTTGGCTCACTAACTTCACACACCATCAGGCTTCCAAGCAGCTCTCAAGGAAACTCAGTTTTCACACTCTATGCTTAGTGATCTTTGAGTGCCTAGGACTGAAATGAACCTGTAGAACATCCCACACAAACGAATGCTCCACATGCGGGTTTCACATGCCACCAACTCCACATTCACAGGCAACTTCAGCGCCACAGCCGTTTTCAGATAGCCCTCAATGCAAAGGCTCTAGACGCAAATATTGGTGTGAGAGCTAATTCAATGAAGGAAACACTGCATGTTGGTGAAGGGCATATTGAAGAAGGATCAGCCGAGTGGTTCTTGTGGAGAACAACTCCATTTGGCTCACTAACTTCACACACCATCAGGCTTCCAAGCAGCTCTCAAGGAAACTCAGTTTTCACATTCTATGCTTTGTGACCTTGTATGGCTAGGACTGAAATGAACCTGGTAGAGCATCCCGACACAAACGAATGCTCCACATGCGGGTTTCACATGCCACCAACTCCACATTCACAGGCAACTTCAGCGCCACAGCCGTTTTCAGATAGCCCTCAATGCAAAGGCTCTAGACGCAAATATTGGTGTGAGAGTTAATTCAATCAAGGAAACACTGCATGTTGGTGAAAGGCATATTGAAGAAGGATCAGCCGAGTGGTTCTTGTGGGAGAACAACTCCATTTGGCTCACTAACTTCACACACCATCAGGCTTCCAAGCAGCTCTCAAGGAAACTCAGTTTTCACACTCTATGCTTAGTGCCCTTTGAGTGCATTATCTAGGAATGAACCTGGTAGAGCATCCCACACAAACGAATGCTCCACATGCGGGTTTCACATGCCACCAACTCCACATTCTCAGGCAACTTCAGCGCCACAGCCGTTTTCAGATAGCCCTCAATGCAAAGGCTCTAGACGCAAATATTGGTGTGAGAGCTAATTCAATCAAGGAAACACTGCATGTTGGTGAAGGGCATATTGAAGAAGGATCAGCCGAGTGGTTCTTGTGGGAGAACAACTCCATTTGGCTCACTAACTTCACACACCATCAGGCTTCCAAGCAGCTCTCAAGGAAACTCAGTTTTCACACTCTATGCTTAGTGCCCTTTGAGTGCATTATCCAGGAATGAACCTGGTAGAGCATCCCACACAAACGAATGCTCCACATGCGGGTTTCACATGCCACCAACTCCACATTCTCAGGCAACTTCAGCGCCACAGCCGTTTTCAGATAGCCCTCAATGCAAAGGCTCTAGACGCTAATATTGGTGTGAGAGCTAATTCAATCAAGGAAACACTGCATGTTGGTGAAGGGCATATTGAAGAAGGATCAGCCGAGTGGTTCTTGTGGGAGAACAACTCCATTTGGCTCACTAACTTCACACACCATCAGGCTTCCAAGCAGCTCTCAAGGAAACTCAGTTTTCACACTCAATGCTTAGTGCCCTTTGAGTGCCTAGGACTGAAATGAAACTTGGTGAGCATCCCACACAAACGAATGCTCCACATGCGGGTTTCACATGCCACCAACTCCACATTCTCAGGCAACTTCAGCGCCACAGCCGTTTTCAGATAGCCCTCAATGCAAAGGCTCTAGATGCAAATATTGGTGTGAGAGGTAATTCAATCAAGGAAACACTGCATGTTGGTGAAGTGCATATTGAAGAAGGATCAGCCGAGTGGTTCTTGTGGGAGAACAACTCCATTTGGCTCACTAACTTCACACACCATCAGGCTTCCAAGCAGCTCTCAAGGAAACTCAGTTTTCACACTCTATGCTTAGTGCCCTTTGAGTGCATTATGTAGGAATGAACCTGGTAGAGCATCCCACACAAACGAATGCTCCACATGCGGGTTTCACATGCCACCAACTCCACATTCACAGGCAACTTCAGCGCCACAGCCGTTTTCAGATACCCCTCAATGCAAAGGCTCTAGACGCAAATATTGGTGTGAGAGCTAATTCAATCAAGGAAACACTGCATGTTGGTGCAGGGCATATTGAAGAAGGATCAGCCGAGTGGTTTTTGTGGGAGAACAACTCCATTTGGCTCACTAACTTCACACACCATCAGGCTTCCAAGCAGTTCTCAAAGAAACTCAGTTTTCACACTCTATGCTTAGTGCCGTTTGAGTGCCTAGGACTGAAATGAAACTTGGTGAGCATCCCACACAAACGAATGCTCCACATGCGGGTTTCACATGCCACCAACTGCACATTCACAGGCAACTTCAGAGCCACAGCCGTTTTCAGATAGCCCTCAATGCAAAGGCTCTAGACGCAAATATTGGTGTGAGAGCTAATTCAATCAAGGAAACACTGCATGTTGGTGAAGGGCATATTGAAGAAGGATCAGCCGAGTGGTTCTTGTGGGAGAACAACTCCATTTGGCTCACTAACTTCACACACCATCAGGCTTCCAAGCAGCTCTCAAGGAAACTCAGTTTTCACACTCTATGCTTAGTGCCCTTTGAGTGCCTAGGACTGAAATGAACCTGGTAGAACATCCCACACAAACGAATGCTCCACATGCGGGTTTCACATGCCACCAACTCCACATTCACAGGCAACTTCAGCGCCACAGCCGTTTTCAGATAGCCCTCAATGCAAAGGCTCTAGACGCAAATATTGGTGTGAGAGATAATTCAATGAAGGAAACACTGCATGTTGGTGAAGGGCATATTGAAGAAGGATCAGCCGAGTGGTTCTTGTGGAGAACAACTCCATTTGGCTCACTAACTTCACACACCATCAGGCTTCCAAGCAGCTCTCAAGGAAACTCAGTTTTCACACTCTATGCTTAGTGCCCTTTGAGTGCCTAGGACTGAAATGAAGCTTGGTGAGCATCCACACAAACGAATGCTCCACATGCGGGTTTCACATGCCACCAACTCCACATTCACAGGCAACTTCAGCGCCACAGCCGTTTTCAGATAGCCCTCAATGCAAAGGCTCTAGACGCAAATATTGGTGTGAGAGTTAATTCAATCAAGGAAACACTGCATGTTGGTGAAAGGCATATTGAAGAAGGATCAGCCGAGTGGTTCTTGTGGGAGAACAACTCCATTTGGCTCACTAACTTCACACACCATCAGGCTTCCAAGCAGCTCTCAAGAAAACTCAGTTTTCACACTCTATGCTTAGTGCCCTTTGAGTGCATTATCTAGGAATGAACCTGGTAGAGCATCCCACACAAACGAATGCTCCACATGAGGGTTTCACATGCCACCAACTCCACATTCACAGGCAACTTCAGCGCCACAGCCGTTTTCAGATAGCCCTCAATGCAAAGGCTCTAGACGCAAATATTGGTGTCGAGAGCTAATTCAATTAGAAAACACTGCATGTTGGTGAAGGGCATATTGAAGAAGGATCAGCCGAGTGGTTCTTGTGGGAGAACAACTCCATTTGGCTCACTAACTTCACACACCATCAGGCTTCCAAGCAGCTCTCAAGGAAACTCAGTTTTCACACTCTATGCTTAGTTTCCGTTGAGTGCATTATCTAGGAATGAACCTGGTAGAGCATCCCACACAAACGAGTGCTCCACATGCGGGTTTCACATGCCACCAACTCCACATTCTCAGGCAACTTCAGCGCCACAGCCGTTTTCAGATAGCCCTCAATGCAAAGGCTCTAGACGCTAATATTGGTGTGAGAGCTAATTCAATCAAGGAAACACTGCATGTTGGTGAAGGGCATATTGAAGAAGGATCAGCCGAGTGGTTCTTGTGGGAGAACAACTCCATTTGGCTCACTAACTTCACACACCATCAGGCTTCCAAGCAGCTCTCAAGGAAACTCAGTTTTCACACTCAATGCTGAGTGCCCTTTGAGTGCCTAGGACTGAAATGAAACTTGGTGAGCATCCCACACAAACGAATGCTCCACATGCGGGTTTCACATGCCACCAACTCCACATTCTCAGGCAACTTCAGCGCCACAGCCGTTTTCAGATAGCCCTCAATGCAAAGGCTCTAGATGCAAATATTGGTGTGAGAGGTAATTCAATCAAGGAAACACTGCATGTTGGTGAAGGGCATATTGAAGAAGGATCAACCAAGTGGTTCTTGTGGGAGAACAACTCCATTTGGCTCACTAACTTCACACACCATCAGGCTTCCAAGCAGCTCTCAAGAAAACTCAGTTTTCACACTCTATGCTTAGTGCCCTTTGAGTGCATTATCTAGGAATGAACCTGGTAGAGCATCCCACACAAACGAATGCTCCACATGCGGGTTTCACATGCCACCAACTCCACATTCTCAGGCAACTTCAGAGCCACAGCCGTTTTCAGATAGCCCTCAATGCAAAGGCTCTAGACACAAATATTGGTGTGAGAGCTAATTCAATCAAGGAAACACTGCATGTTGGTGAAGGGCATATTGAAGAAGGATCAGCCGAGTGGTTCTTGTGGGAGAACAACTCCATTTGGCTCACTAACTTCACACACCATCAGGCTTCCAAGCAGCTCTCAAGGAAACTCAGTTTTCACACTCTATGCTTAGTGATCTTTGAGTGCCTAGGACTGAAATGAACCTGGTAGAACATCCCACACAAACGAATGCTCCACATGCGGGTTTCACATGCCACCAACTCCACATTCACAGGCAACTTCAGCGCCACAGCCGTTTTCAGATAGCCCTCAATGCAAAGGCTCTAGACGCAAATATTGGTGTGAGAGCTAATTCAATGAAGGAAACACTGCATGTTGGTGAAGGGCATATTGAAGAAGGATCAGCCGAGTGGTTCTTGTGGGAGAACAACTCCATTTGGCTCACTAACTTCACACACCATCAGGCTTCCAAGCAGCTCTCAAGGAAACTCAGTTTTCACATTCTATGCTTTGTGACCTTGTATGGCTAGGACTGATGATGAACCTGGTAGAGCATCCGACACAAACGAATGCTCCACATGCGGGTTTCACATGCCACCAACTCCACATTCACAGGCAACTTCAGCGCCACAGCCGTTTTCAGATAGCCCTCAATGCAAAGGCTCTAGACGCAAATATTGGTGTGAGAGTTAATTCAATCAAGGAAACACTGCATGTTGGTGAAAGGCATATTGAAGAAGGATCAGCCGAGTGGTTCTTGTGGGAGAACAACTCCATTTGGCTCACTAACTTCACACACCATCAGGCTTCCAAGCAGCTCTCAAGGAAACTCAGTTTTCACACTCTATGCTTAGTGCCCTTTGAGTGCATTATCTAGGAATGAACCTGGTAGAGCATCCCACACAAACGAATGCTCCACATGCGGGTTTCACATGCCACCAACTCCACATTCTCAGGCAACTTCAGCGCCACAGCCGTTTTCAGATAGCCCTCAATGCAAAGGCTCTAGACGCAAATATTGGTGTGAGAGCTAATTCAATCAAGGAAACACTGCATGTTGGTGAAGGGCATATTGAAGAAGGATCAGCCGAGTGGTTCTTGTGGGAGAACAACTCCATTTGGCTCACTAACTTCACACACCATCAGGCTTCCAAGCAGCTCTCAAGGAAACTCAGTTTTCACACTCTATGCTTAGTGCCCTTTGAGTGCATTATCCAGGAATGAACCTGGTAGAGCATCCCACACAAACGAATGCTCCACATGCGGGTTTCACATGCCACCAACTCCACATTCTCAGGCAACTTCAGCGCCACAGCCGTTTTCAGATAGCCCTCAATGCAAAGGCTCTAGACGCTAATATTGGTGTGAGAGCTAATTCAATCAAGGAAACACTGCATGTTGGTGAAGGGCATATTGAAGAAGGATCAGCCGAGTGGTTCTTGTGGGAGAACAACTCCATTTGGCTCACTAACTTCACACACCATCAGGCTTCCAAGCAGCTCTCAAGGAAACTCAGTTTTCACACTCAATGCTTAGTGCCCTTTGAGTGCCTAGGACTGAAATGAAACTTGGTGAGCATCCCACACAAACGAATGCTCCACATGCGGGTTTCACATGCCACCAACTCCACATTCTCAGGCAACTTCAGAGCCACAGCCGTTTTCAGATAGCCCTCAATGCAAAGCTCTAGATGCAAATATTGGTGTGAGAGGTAATTCAATCAAGGAAACACTGCATGTTGGTGAAAGGCATATTGAAGAAGGATCAGCCGAGTGGTTCTTGTGGGAGAACAACTCCATTTGGCTCACTAACTTCACACACCATCAGGCTTCCAAGCAGCTCTCAAGGAAACTCAGTTTTCACACTCTATGCTTAGTGCCCTTTGAGTGCATTATCTAGGAATGAACCTGGTAGAGCATCCCACACAACGAATGCTCCACATGCGGGTTTCACATGCCACCAACTCCACATTCACAGGCAACTTCAGAGCCACAGCCGTTTTCAGATAGCCCTCAATGCAAAGGCTCTAGACGCAAATATTGGTGTGAGAGCTAATTCAATCAAGGAAACACTGCATGTTGGTGAAGGGCATATTGAAGAAGGATCAGCCGAGTGGTTCTTGTGGGAGAACAACTCCAGTTGGCTCACTAACTTCACACACCATCAGGCTTCCAAGCAGCTCTCAAGGAAACTCAGTTTTCACACTCTATGCTTAGTGATCTTTGAGTGCCTAGGACTGAAATAGAACCTGGTAGAACATCCCACACAAACGAATGCTCCACATGCGGGTTTCACATGCCACCAACTCCACATTCACAGGCAACTTCAGCGCCACAGCCGTTTTCAGATAGCCCTCAATGCAAAGGCTCTAGACGCAAATATTGGTGTGAGAGCTAATTCAATGAAGGAAACACTGCATGTTGGTGAAGGGCATATTGAAGAAGGATCAGCCGAGTGGTTCTTGTGGGAGAACAACTCCATTTGGCTCACTAACTTCACACACCATCAGGCTTCCAAGCAGCTCTCAAGGAAACTCAGTTTTCACACTCTATGCTTAGTGATCTTTGAGTGCCTAGGACTGAAAAGAAGCTTGGTGAGCATCCCACACAAACGAATGCTCCACATGCGGGTTTCACATGCCACCAACTCCACATTCACAGGCAACTTCAGCGCCACAGCCGTTTTCAGATAGCCCTCAATGCAAAGGCTCTAGACGCAAATATTGGTGTGAGAGTTAATTCAATCAAGGAAACACTGCATGTTGGTGAAAGGCATATTGAAGAAGGATCAGCCGAGTGGTTCTTGTGGGAGAACAACTCCATTTGGCTCACTAACTTCACACACCATCAGGCTTCCAAGCAGCTCTCAAGGAAACTCAGTTTTCACACTCTATGCTTAGTGCCCTTTGAGTGCATTATCTAGGAATGAACCTGGTAGAGCATCCCACACAAACGAATGCTCCACATGCGGGTTTCACATGCCACCAACTCCACATTCTCAGGCAACTTCAGCGCCACAGCCGTTTTCAGATAGCCCTCAATGCAAAGGCTCTAGACGCAAATATTGGTGTGAGAGCTAATTCAATCAAGGAAACACTGCATGTTGGTGAAGGGCATATTGAAGAAGGATCAGCCGAGTGGTTCTTGTGGGAGAACAACTCTATTTGGCTCACTAACTTCACACCATCAGGCTTCCAAGCAGCTCTCAAGGAAACTCAGTTTTCACACTCAATGCTTAGTGCACTTTGAGTGCCTAGGACTGAAATGAAACTTGGTGAGCATCCCACACAAACGAATGCTCCACATGCGGGTTTCACATGCCACCAACTCCACATTCTCAGGCAACTTCAGCGCCACAGCCGTTTTCAGATAGCCCTCAATGCAAAGGGTTTAGACGCAAATATTGGTGTGAGAGCTATTTCAATCAAGGAAACACTGCATGTTGGTGAAGGGCATATTGAAGAAGGATCAGCCGAGTGGTTCTTGTGGGAGAACAACTCCATTTGGCTCACTAACTTCACACACCATCAGGCTTCCAAGCAGCTCTCAAGGAAACTCAGTTTTCACACTCTATGCTTAGTGCCCTTTGAGTGCATTATCTAGGAATGAACCTGGTAGAGCATCCCACACAAACGAATGCTCCACATGCGGGTTTCACATGCCACCAACTCCACATTCACAGGCAACTTCAGCGCCACAGCCGTTTTCAGATAGCCCTCAATGCAAAGGCTCTAGACGCAAATATTGGTGTGAGAGCTAATTCAATGAAGGAAACACTGCATGTTGGTGAAGGGCATATTGAAGAAGGATCAGCCGAGTGGTTTTTGTGGGAGAACAACTCCATTTGGCTCACTAACTTCACACACCATCAGGCTTCCAAGCAGCTCTCAAGGAAACTCAGTTTTCACACTCTATGCTTAGTGCCCTTTGAGTGCATTATCTAGGAATGAACCTGGTAGAGCATCCCACACAAACGAATGCTCCACATGCGGGTTTCACATGCCACCAAATCCACATTCACAGGCAACTTCAGAGCCACAGCCGTTTTCAGATAGCCCTCAATGCAAAGGCTCTAGACGCAAATATTGGTGTGAGAGCTAATTCAATGAAGGAAACACTGCATGTTGGTGAAGGGCATATTGAAGAAGGATCAGCCGAGTGGTTCTTGTGGGAGAACAACTCCATTTGGCTCACTAACTTCACACACCATCAGGCTTCCAAGCAGCTCTCAAGGAAACTCAGTTTTCACACTCTATGCTTAGTGATCTTTGAGTGCCTAGGACTGAAATGAACCTGGTTGAACATCCCACACAAACGAATGCTCCACATGCGGGTTTCACATGCCACCAACTCCACATTCACAGGCAACTTCAGCGCCACAGCCGTTTTCAGATAGCCCTCAATGCAAAGGCTCTAGACGCAAATATTGGTGTGAGAGCTAATTCAATCAAGGAAACACTGCATGTTGGTGCAGGGCATATTGAAGAAGGATCAGCCGAGTGGTTTTTGTGGGAGAACAACTCCATTTGGCTCACTAACTTCACACACCATCAGGCTTCCAAGCAGTTCTCAAAGAAACTCAGTTTTCACACTCTATGCTTAGTGCCGTTTGAGTGCCTAGGACTGAAATGAAGCTTGGTGAGCATCCCACACAAACGAATGCTCCACATGCGGGTTTCACATGCCACCAACTCCACATTCTCAGGCAACTTCAGCGCCACAGCCGTTTTCAGATAGCCCTCAATGCAAAGGCTCTAGACGCAAATATTGGTGTGAGAGCTAATTCAATCAAGGAAACACTGCATGTTTTTGAAGGGCATATTGAAGAAGGATCAGCCGAGTGGTTCTTGTGGGAGAACAACTCCATTTGGCTCACTAACTTCACACACCATCAGGCTTCCAAGCAGCTCTCAAGGAAACTCAGTTTTCACACTCTATGCTTAGTGCCCTTTGAGTGCCTACGACTGAAATGAAGCTTGGTGAGCATCCCACACAAACGAATGCTCCACATGCGGGTTTCACATGCCACCAACTCCACATTCACAGGCAACTTCAGCGCCATAGCCGTTTTCAGATAGCCCTCAATGCAAAGAGTTTAGATGCAAATATTGGTGTGAGAGGTAATTCAATCAAGGAAACACTGCATGTTGGTGAAGGGCATATTGAAGAAGGATCAGCCGAGTGGTTCTTGTGGGAGAACAACTCCATTTGGCTCACTAACTTCACACACCATCAGGCTTCCAAGCAGCTCTCAAGGAAACTCAGTTTTCACACTCTATGCTTAGTGCCCTTTGAGTGCATTATCTAGGAATGAACCTGGTAGAGCATAACACACAAACGAATGCTCCACATGCGGGTTTCACATGCCACCAACTCCACATTCACAGGCAACTTCAGAGCCACAGCCGTTTTCAGATAGCCCTCAATGCAAAGGCTCTAGACGCAAATATTGGTGTGAGAGCTAATTCAATCAAGGAAACACTGCATGTTGGTGAAGGGCATATTGAAGAAGGATCAGCCGAGTGGTTCTTGTGGGAGAACAACTCCATTTGGCTCACTAACTTCACACACCATCAGGCTTCCAAGCAGCTCTCAAGGAAACTCAGTTTTCACACTCTATGCTTAGTGCCCTTTGAGTGCATTATCTAGGAATGAACCTGGTAGAGCATCCCACACAAACGAATGCTCCACATGCGGGTTTCACATGCCACCAACTCCACATTCACAGGCAACTTCAGCGCCACAGCCGTTTTCAGATAGCCCTCAATGCAAAGGCTCTAGACTCAAATATTGGTGTGAGAGCTAATTCAATGAAGGAAACACTGCATGTTGGTGAAGGGCATATTGAAGAAGGATCAGCCGAGTGGTTCTTGTGGGAGAACAACTCCATTTGGCTCACTAACTTCACACACCATCAGGCTTCCAAGCAGCTCTCAAGAAAACTCAGTTTTCACACTCTATGCTTAGTGATCTTTGAGTGCCTAGGACTGAAATGAACCTGGTAGAACATCCCACACAAACGAATGCTCCACATGCGGGTTTCACATGCCACCAACTCCACATTCACAGGCAACTTCAGCGCCACAGCCGTTTTCAGATAGCCCTCAATGCAAAGGCTCTAGACGCAAATATTGGTGTGAGAGCTAATTCAATGAAGGAAACACTGCATGTTGGTGAAGGGCATATTGAAGAAGGATCAGCCGAGTGGTTCTTGTGGGAGAACAACTCCATTTGGCTCACTAACTTCACACACCATCAGGCTTCCAAGCAGCTCTCAAGGAAACTCAGTTTTCACACTCTATGCTTAGTGATCTTTGAGTGCCTAGGACTGAAAAGAAACTTGGTGAGCATCCCACACAAACGAATGCTCCACATGCGGGTTTCACATGCCACCAACTCCACATTCACAGGCAACTTCAGCGCCACAGCCGTTTTCAGATAGCCCTCAATGCAAAGGCTCTAGACGCAAATATTGGTGTGAGAGTTAATTCAATCAAGGAAACACTGCATGTTGGTGAAAGGCATATTGAAGAAGGATCAGCCGAGTGGTTCTTGTGGGAGAACAACTCCATTTGGCTCACTAACTTCACACACCATCAGGCTTCCAAGCAGCTCTCAAGGAAACTCAGTTTTCACACTCTATGCTTAGTGCCCTTTGAGTGCATTATCTAGGAATGAACCTGGTAGAGCATCCCACACAAACGAATGCTCCACATGCGGGTTTCACATGCCACCAACTCCACATTCTCAGGCAACTTCAGCGCCACAGCCGTTTTCAGATAGCCCTCAATGCAAAGGCTCTAGACGCAAATATTGGTGTGAGAGCTAATTCAATCAAGGAAACACTGCATGTTGGTGAAGGGCATATTGAAGAAGGATCAGCCGAGTGGTTCTTGTGGGAGAACAACTCTATTTGGCTCACTAACTTCACACCATCAGGCTTCCAAGCAGCTCTCAAGGAAACTCAGTTTTCACACTCAATGCTTAGTGCCCTTTGAGTGCCTAGGACTGAAATGAAACTTGGTGAGCATCCCACACAAACGAATGCTCCACATGCGGGTTTCACATGCCACCAACTCCACATTCACAGGCAACGTCAGAGCCACAGCCGTTTTCAGATAGCCCTCAATGCAAAGGGTTTAGACGCAAATATTGGTGTGAGAGCTATTTCAATCTAGGAAACACTGCATGTTGGTGAAGGGCATATTGAAGAAGGATCAGCCGAGTGGTTCTTGTGGGAGAACAACTCCATTTGGCTCACTAACTTCACACACCATCAGGCTTCCAAGCAGCTCTCAAGGAAACTCAGTTTTCACACTCTATGCTTAGTGCCCTTTGAGTGCATTATCTAGGAATGAACCTGGTAGAGCATCCCACACAAACGAATGCTCCACATGCGGGTTTCACATGCCACCAAATCCACATTCACAGGCAACTTCAGCGCCACAGCCGTTTTCAGATAGCCCTCAATGCAAAGGCTCTAGACGCAAATATTGGTGTGAGAGCTAATTCAATCAAGGAAACACTGCATGTTGGTGAAGGGCATATTGAAGAAGGATCAGCCGAGTGGTTCTTGTGGGAGAACAACTCCATTTGGCTCACTAACTTCACACACCATCAGGCTTCCAAGCAGCTCTCAAGAAAACTCAGTTTTCACACTCTATGCTTAGTGATCTTTGAGTGCCTAGGACTGAAATGAACCTGGTAGAACATCCCACACAAACGAATGCTCCACATGCGGGTTTCACATGCCACCAACTCCACATTCACAGGCAACTTCAGCGCCACAGCCGTTTTCAGATAGCCCTCAATGCAAAGGCTCTAGACGCAAATATTGGTGTGAGAGCTAATTCAATGAAGGAAACACTGCATGTTGGTGAAGGGCATATTGAAGAAGGATCAGCCGAGTGGTTCTTGTGGGAGAACAACTCCATTTGGCTCACTAACTTCACACACCATCAGGCTTCCAAGCAGCTCTCAAGGAAACTCAGTTTTCACACTCTATGCTTAGTGATCTTTGAGTGCCTAGGACTGAAAAGAAACTTGGTGAGCATCCCACACAAACGAATGCTCCACATGCGGGTTTCACATGCCACCAACTCCACATTCACAGGCAACTTCAGCGCCACAGCCGTTTTCAGATAGCCCTCAATGCAAAGGCTCTAGACGCAAATATTGGTGTGAGAGTTAATTCAATCAAGGAAACACTGCATGTTGGTGAAAGGCATATTGAAGAAGGATCAGCCGAGTGGTTCTTGTGGGAGAACAACTCCATTTGGCTCACTAACTTCACACACCATCAGGCTTCCAAGCAGCTCTCAAGGAAACTCAGTTTTCACACTCTATGCTTAGTGCCCTTTGAGTGCATTATCTAGGAATGAACCTGGTAGAGCATCCCACACAAACGAATGCTCCACATGCGGGTTTCACATGCCACCAACTCCACATTCTCAGGCAACTTCAGCGCCACAGCCGTTTTCAGATAGCCCTCAATGCAAAGGCTCTAGACGCAAATATTGGTGTGAGAGCTAATTCAATGAAGGAAACACTGCATGTTGGTGAAGGGCATATTGAAGAAGGATCAGCCGAGTGGTTCTTGTGGGAGAACAACTCCATTTGGCTCACTAACTTCACACCATCAGGCTTCCAAGCAGCTCTCAAGGAAACTCAGTTTTCACACTCAATGCTTAGTGCCCTTTGAGTGCCTAGGACTGAAATGAAACTTGGTGAGCATCCCACACAAACGAATGCTCCACATGCGGGTTTCACATGCCACCAACTCCACATTCACAGGCAACGTCAGAGCCACAGCCGTTTTCAGATAGCCCTCAATGCAAAGGGTTTAGACGCAAATATTGGTGTGAGAGCTATTTCAATCTAGGAAACACTGCATGTTGGTGAAGGGCATATTGAAGAAGGATCAGCCGAGTGGTTCTTGTGGGAGAACAACTCCATTTGGCTCACTAACTTCACACACCATCAGGCTTCCAAGCAGCTCTCAAGGAAACTCAGTTTTCACACTCTATGCTTAGTGCCCTTTGAGTGCATTATCTAGGAATGAACCTGGTAGAGCATCCCACACAAACGAATGCTCCACATGCGGGTTTCACATGCCACCAAATCCACATTCACAGGCAACTTCAGCGCCACAGCCGTTTTCAGATAGCCCTCAATGCAAAGGCTCTAGACGCAAATATTGGTGTGAGAGCTAATTCAATCAAGGAAACACTGCGTGTTGGTGAAGGGCATATTGAAGAAGGATCAGCCGAGTGGTTCTTGTGGGAGAACAACTCCATTTGGCTCACTAACTTCACACACCATCAGGCTTCCAAGCAGCTCTCAAGGAAACTCAGTTTTCACACTCTATGCTTAGTGATCTTTGAGTGCCTAGGACTGAAATGAACCTGGTAGAACATCCCACACAAACGAATGCTCCACATGCGGGTTTCACATGCCACCAACTCCACATTCACAGGCAACTTCAGCGCCACAGCCGTTTTCAGATAGCCCTCAATGCAAAGGCTCTAGACGCAAATATTGGTGTGAGAGCTAATTCAATCAAGGAAACACTGCATGTTGGTGAAGGGCATATTGAAGAAGGATCAGCCGAGTGGTTTTTGTGGGAGAACAACTCCATTTGGCTCACTAACTTCACACACCATCAGGCTTCCAAGCAGTTCTCAAAGAAACTCAGTTTTCACACTCTATGCTTAGTGCCGTTTGAGTGCCTAGGACTGAAATGAAGCTTGGTGAGCATCCCACACAAACGAATGCTCCACATGCGGGTTTCACATGCCACCAACTCCACATTCTCAGGCAACTTCAGCGCCACAGCCGTTTTCAGATAGCCCTCATTGCAAAGGCTCTAGACGCAAATATTGGTGTGAGAGCTAATTCAATCAAGGAAACACTGCATGTTTTTGAAGGGCATATTGAAGAAGGATCAGCCGAGTGGTTCTTGTGGGAGAACAACTCCATTTGGCTCACTAACTTCACACACCATCAGGCTTCCAAGCAGCTCTCAAGGAAACTCAGTTTTCACACTCTATGCTTAGTGCCCTTTGAGTGCCTACGACTGAAATGAAGCTTGGTGAGCATCCCACACAAACGAATGCTCCACATGCGGGTTTCACATGCCACCAACTCCACATTCACAGGCAACTTCAGCGCCACAGCCGTTTTCAGATAGCCCTCAATGCAAAGAGTTTAGATGCAAATATTGGTGTGAGAACTAATTCAATCAAGGAAACACTGCATGTTGGTGAAGTGCATATTGAAGAAGGATCAGCCGAGTGGTTCTTGTGGGAGAACAACTCCATTTGGCTCACTAACTTCACACACCATCAGGCTTCCAAGCAGCTCTCAAGAAAACTCAGTTTTCACACTCTATGCTTAGTGCCCTTTGAGTGCATTATCTAGGAATGAACCTGGTAGAGCATAACACACAAACGAATGCTCCACATGCGGGTTTCACATGCCACCAACTCCACATTCACAGGCAACTTCAGAGCCACAGCCGTTTTCAGATAGCCCTCAATGCAAAGGGTTTAGACGCAAATATTGGTGTGAGAGGTAATTCAATCAAGGAAACACTGCATGTTGGTGAAGGGCATATTGAAGAAGGATCAGCCGAGTGGTTCTTGTGGGAGAACAACTCCATTTGGCTCACTAACTTCACACACCATCAGGCTTCCAAGCAGCTCTCAAGGAAACTCAGTTTTCACACTCTATGCTTAGTGCCCTTTGAGTGCATTATCTAGGAATGAACCTGGTAGAGCATCCCACACAAACGAATGTTCCACATGCGGGTTTCACATGCCACCAACTCCACATTCACAGGCAACTTCAGAGCCACCGCCGTTTTCAGATAGCCCTCAATGCAAAGGCTCTAGACGCAAATATTGGTGTGAGAGCTAATTCAATGAAGGAAACACTGCATGTTGGTGAAGGGCATATTGAAGAAGGATCAGCCGAGTGGTTCTTGTGGGAGAACAACTCCATTTGGCTCACTAACTTCACACACCATCAGGCTTCCAAGCAGCTCTCAAAGAAACTCAGTTTTCACACTCTATGCTTAGTGCCCTTTGAGTGCATTATCTAGGAATGAACCTGGTAGAGCATCCCACACAAACGAATGCTCCACATGCGGGTTTCACATGCCACCAACTCCACATTCACAGGCAACTTCAGCGCCACAGCCGTTTTCAGATAGCCCTCAATGCAAAGGCTCTAGACGCAAATATTGGTGTGAGAGCTAATTCAATCAAGGAAACACTGCATGTTGGTGAAGGGCATATTGAAGAAGGATCAGCCGAGTGGTTCTTGTGGGAGAACAACTCTATTTGGCTCACTAACTTCACACCATCAGGCTTCCAAGCAGCTCTCAAGGAAACTCAGTTTTCACACTCAATGCTTAGTGCCCTTTGAGTGCCTAGGACTGAAATGAAACTTGGTGAGCATCCCACACAAACGAATGCTCCACATGCGGGTTTCACATGCCACCAACTCCACATTCTCAGGCAACGTCAGCGCCACAGCCGTTTTCAGATAGCCCTCAATGCAAAGGGTTTAGACGCAAATATTGGTGTGAGAGCTATTTCAATCTAGGAAACACTGCATGTTGGTGAAGGGCATATTGAAGAAGGATCAGCCGAGTGGTTCTTGTGGGAGAACAACTCCATTTGGCTCACTAACTTCACACACCATCAGGCTTCCAAGCAGCTCTCAAGGAAACTCAGTTTTCACACTCTATGCTTAGTGCCCTTTGAGTGCATTATCTAGGAATGAACCTGGTAGAGCATCCCACACAAACGAATGCTCCACATGCGGGTTTCACATGCCACCAACTCCACATTCACAGGCAACTTCAGCGCCACAGCCGTTTTCAGATAGCCCTCAATGCAAAGGCTCTAGACGCAAATATTGGTGTGAGAGCTAATTCAATCAAGGAAACACTGCATGTTGGTGAAGGGCATATTGAAGAAGGATCAGCCGAGTGGTTCTTGTGGGAGAACAACTCCATTTGGCTCACTAACTTCACACACCATCAGGCTTCCAAGCAGCTCTCAAGGAAACTCAGTTTTCACACTCTATGCTTAGTGATCTTTGAGTGCCTAGGACTGAAATGAACCTGGTAGAACATCCCACACAAACGAATGCTCCACATGCGGGTTTCACATGCCACCAACTCCACATTCACAGGCAACTTCAGCGCCACAGCCGTTTTCAGATACCCCTCAATGCAAAGGCTCTAGACGCAAATATTTGTGTGAGAGCTAATTCAATCAAGGAAACACTGCATGTTGGTGCAGGGCATATTGAAGAAGGATCAGCCGAGTGGTTTTTGTGGGAGAACAACTCCATTTGGCTCACTAACTTCACACACCATCAGGCTTCCAAGCAGTTCTCAAAGAAACTCAGTTTTCACACTCTATGCTTAGTGCCCTTTGAGTGCCTAGGACTGAAATGAAGCTTGCTGAGCATCCCACACAAACGAATGCTCCACATGCGGGTTTCACATGCCACCAACTCCACATTCACAGGCAACTTCAGCGCCACAGCCGTTTTCAGATACCCCTCAATGCAAAGGCTCTAGACGCAAATATTGGTGTGAGAGCTAATTCAATCAAGGAAACACTGCATGTTGGTGCAGGGCATATTGAAGAAGGATCAGCCGAGTGGTTTTTGTGGGAGAACAACTCCATTTGGCTCACTAACTTCACACACCATCAGGCTTCCAAGCAGTTCTCAAAGAAACTCAGTTTTCACACTCTATGCTTAGTGCCGTTTGAGTGCCTAGGACTGAAATGAAGCTTGGTGAGCATCCCACACAAACGAATGCTCCACATGCGGGTTTCACATGCCACCAACTCCACATTCTCAGGCAACGTCAGCGCCACAGCCGTTTTCAGATAGCCCTCAATGCAAAGGCTCTAGACGCAAATATTGGTGTGAGAGCTAATTCAATCAAGGAAACACTGCATGTTTTTGAAGGGCATATTGAAGAAGGATCAGCCGAGTGGTTCTTGTGGGAGAACAACTCCATTTGGCTCACTAACTTCACACACCATCAGGCTTCCAAGCAGCTCTCAAGGAAACTCAGTTTTCACACTCTATGCTTAGTGCCCTTTGAGTGCATTATCTAGGAATGAACCTGGTAGAGCATAACACACAAACGAATGCTCCACATGCGGGTTTCACATGCCACCAACTCCACATTCACAGGCAACTTCAGAGCCACAGCCGTTTTCAGATAGCCCTCAATGCAAAGGGTTTAGACGCAAATATTGGTGTGAGAGCTAATTCAATCAAGGAAACACTGCATGTTGGTGAAGGGCATATTGAAGAAGGATCAGCCGAGTGGTTCTTGTGGGAGAACAACTCCATTTGGCTCACTAACTTCACACACCATCAGGCTTCCAAGCAGCTCTCAAGGAAACTCAGTTTTCACACTCTATGCTTAGTGCCCTTTGAGTGCATTATCCAGGAATGAACCTGGTAGAGCATCCCACACAAACGAATGCTCCACATGCGGGTTTCACATGCCACCAACTCCACATTCACAGGCAACTTCAGCGCCACAGCCGTTTTCAGATAGCCCTCAATGCAAAGGCTCTAGACGCAAATATTGGTGTGAGAGCTAATTCAATCAAGGAAACACTGCATGTTGGTGAAGGGCATATTGAAGAAGGATCAGCCGAGTGGTTCTTGTGGGAGAACAACTCCATTTGGCTCACTAACTTCACACACCATCAGGCTTCCAAGCAGCTCTCAAGAAAACTCAGTTTTCACACTCTATGCTTAGTGCCCTTTGAGTGCATTATCTAGGAATGAACCTGGTAGAGCATCCCACACAAACGAATGCTCCACATGCGGGTTTCACATGCCACCAACTGCACATTCACAGGCAACTTCAGAGCCACAGCCGTTTTCAGATAGCCCTCAATGCAAAGGCTCTAGACGCAAATATTGGTGTGAGAGCTAATTCAATCAAGGAAACACTGCATGTTGGTGAAGGGCATATTGAAGAAGGATCAGCCGAGTGGTTCTTGTGGGAGAACAACTCCATTTGGCTCACTAACTTCACACACCATCAGGCTTCCAAGCAGCTCTCAAGGAAACTCAGTTTTCACACTCTATGCTTAGTGATCTTTGAGTGCCTAGGACTGAAATGAACCTGGTAGAACATCCCACACAAACGAATGCTCCACATGCGGGTTTCACATGCCACCAACTCCACATTCACAGGCAACTTCAGCGCCACAGCCGTTTTCAGATACCCCTCAATGCAAAGGCTCTAGACGCAAATATTGGTGTGAGAGCTAATTCAATCAAGGAAACACTGCATGTTGGTGAAGGGCATATTGAAGAAGGATCAGCCGAGTGGTTCTTGTGGGAGAACAACTCTATTTGGCTCACTAACTTCACACACCATCAGGCTTCCAAGCAGCTCTCAAGGAAACTCAGTTTTCACACTCTATGCTTAGTGCCCTTTGAGTGCATTATCTAGGAATGAACCTGGTAGAGCATCCCACACAAACGAATGCTCCACATGCGGGTTTCACATGCCACCAACTCCACATTCACAGGCAACTTCAGCGCCACAGCCGTTTTCAGATAGCCCTCAATGCAAAGGCTCTAGACGCAAATATTGGTGTGAGAGCTAATTCAATCAAGGAAACACTGCATGTTGGTGAAGGGCATATTGAAGAAGGATCAGCCGAGTGGTTCTTGTGGGAGAACAACTCCATTTGGCTCACTAACTTCACACACCATCAGGCTTCCAAGCAGCTCTCAAGGAAACTCAGTTTTCACACTCTATGCTTAGTGCCCTTTGAGTGCATTATCCAGGAATGAACCTGGTAGAGCATCCCACACAAACGAATGCTCCACATGCGGGTTTCACATGCCACCAACTCCACATTCACAGGCAACTTCAGCGCCACAGCCGTTTTCAGATAGCCCTCAATGCAAAGGCTCTAGACGCAAATATTGGTGTGAGAGCTAATTCAATCAAGGAAACACTGCATGTTGGTGAAGGGCATATTGAAGAAGGATCAGCCGAGTGGTTCTTGTGGGAGAACAACTCCATTTGGCTCACCAACTTCACACACCATCAGGCTTCCAAGCAGCTCTCAAGGAAACTCAGTTTTCACACTCTATGCTTAGTGATCTTTGAGTGCCTAGGACTGAAATGAACCTGGTAGAACATCCCACACAAACGAATGCTCCACATGCTGGTTTCACATGCCACCAACTCCACATTCACAGGCAACTTCAGCGCCACAGCAGTTTTCAGATAGCCCTCAATGCAAAGGCTCTAGACGCAAATATTGGTGTGAGAGCTAATTCAATCAAGGAAACACTGCATGTTGGTGAAGGGCATATTGAAGAAGGATCAGCCGAGTGGTTCTTGTGGGAGAACAACTCCATTTGGCTCACTAACTTCACACACCATCAGGCTTCCAAGCAGCTCTCAAAGAAACTCAGTTTTCACACTCTATGCTTAGTGCCCTTTGAGTGCCTAGGACTGAAAAGAAGCTTGGTGAGCATCCCACACAAACGAATGCTCCACATGCGGGTTTCACATGCCACCAACTCCACATTCACAGGCAACTTCAGAGCCACAGCCGTTATCAGATAGCCCTCAATGCAAAGGCTCTAGACGCAAATATTGGTGTGAGAGCTAATTCAATCAAGGAAACACTGCATGTTGGTGAAGGGCATATTGAAGAAGGATCAGCCGAGTGGTTCTTGTGGGAGAACAACTCCATTTGGCTCACTAACTTCACACACCATCAGGCTTCCAAGCAGCTCTCAAGGAAACTCAGTTTTCACACTCTATGCTTAGTGCCCTTTGAGTGCATTATCTAGGAATGAACCTGGTAGAGCATCCCACACAAATGAATGCTCCACATGCGGTTTCACATGCCACCAACTCCACATTCACAGGCAACTTCAGCGCCACAGCCGTTTTCAGATAGCCCTCAATGCAAAGGCTCTAGACGCAAATATTGGTGTGAGAGCTAATTCAATCAAGGAAACACTGCATGTTGGTGAAGGGCATATTGAAGAAGGATCAGCCGAGTGGTTCTTGTGGGAGAACAACTCCATTTGGCTCACTAACTTCACACACCATCAGGCTTCCAAGCAGCTCTCAAGGAAACTCAGTTTCACACTCTATGCTTAGTGATCTTTGAGTGCCTAGGACTGAAATGAACCTGGTAGAACATCCCACACAAACGAATGCTCCACATGCGGGTTTCACATGCCACCAACTCCACATTCACAGGCAACTTCAGCGCCACAGCCGTTTTCAGATAGCCCTCAATGCAAAGGATCTAGACGCAAATATTGGTGTGAGAGCTAATTCAATCAAGGAAACACTGCATGTTGGTGCAGGGCATATTGAAAAGGATCAGCCGAGTGGTTCTTGTGGGAGAACAACTCCATTTGGCTCACTAACTTCACACACCATCAGGCTTCCAAGCAGTTCTCAAAGAAACTCAGTTTTCACACTCTATGCTTAGTGCCGTTTGAGTGCCTAGGACTGAAATGAAGCTTGGTGAGCATCCCACACAAACGAATGCTCCACATGCGGGTTTCACATGCCACCAACTCCACATTCACAGGCAACTTCAGAGCCACAGCCGTTATCAGATAGCCCTCAATGCAAAGGCTCTAGACGCAAATATTGGTGTGAGAGCTAATTCAATCAAGGAAACACTGCATGTTGGTGAAGGGCATATTGAAGAAGGATCAGCCGAGTGGTTCTTGTGGGAGAACAACTCCATTTGGCTCACTAACTTCACACACCATCAGGCTTCCAAGCAGCTCTCAAGGAAACTCAGTTTTCACACTCTATGCTTAGTGATCTTTGAGTGCCTAGGACTGAAATGAACCTGGTAGAACATCCCACACAAACGAATGCTCCACATGCGGGTTTCACATGCCACCAACTCCACATTCACAGGCAACTTCAGCGCCACAGCCGTTTTCAGATAGCCCTCAATGCAAAGGCTCTAGACGCAAATATTGGTGTGAGAGCTAATTCAATCAAGGAAACACTGCATGTTGGTGCAGGGCATATTGAAGAAGGATCAGCCGAGTGGTTCTTGTGGGAGAACAACTCCATTTGGCTCACTAACTTCACACACCATCAGGCTTCCAAGCAGTTCTCAAAGAAACTCAGTTTTCACACTCTATGCTTAGTGCCGTTTGAGTGCCTAGGACTGAAATGAAGCTTGGTGAGCATCCCACACAAACGAATGCTCCACATGCGGGTTTCACATGCCACCAACTCCACATTCTCAGGCAACTTCAGCGCCACAGCCGTTTTCAGATAGCCCTCAATGCAAAGGCTCTAGACGCAAATATTGGTGTGAGAGCTAATTCAATCAAGGAAACACTGCATGTTTTTGAAGGGCATATTGAAGAAGGATCAGCCGAGTGCTTCTTGTGGGAGAACAACTCCATTTGGCTCACTAACTTCACACACCATCAGGCTTCCAAGCAGCTCTCAAGGAAACTCAGTTTTCACACTCTATGCTTAGTGCCCTTTGAGTGCATTATCTAGGAATGAACCTGGTAGAGCATAACACACAAACGAATGCTCCACATGCGGGTTTCACATGCCACCAACTCCACGTTCACAGGCAACTTCAGAGCCACAGCCGTTTTCAGATAGCCCTCAATGCAAAGGGTTTAGACGCAAATATTGGTGTGAGAGCTAATTCAATGAAGGAAACACTGCATGTTGGTGAAGGGCATATTGAAGAAGGATCAGCCGAGTGGTTCTTGTGGGAGAACAACTCCATTTGGCTCACTAACTTCACACACCATCAGGCTTCCAAGCAGCTCTCAAGGAAACTCAGTTTTCACACTCTATGCTTAGTGATCTTTGAGTGCCTAGGACTGAAATGAATCTGGTAGAACATCCCACACAAACGAATGCTCCACATGCGGGTTTCACATGCCACCAACTCCACATTCACAGGCAACTTCAGAGCCACAGCCGTTTTCAGATAGCCCTCAATGCAAAGGCTCTAGACGCAAATATTGGTGTGAGAGCTAATTCAATGAAGGAAACACTGCATGTTGGTGAAGGGCATATTGAAGAAGGATCAGCCGAGTGGTTCTTGTGGGAGAACAACTCCATTTGGCTCACTAACTTCACACACCATCAGGCTTCCAAGCAGCTCTCAAGGAAACTCAGTTTTCACACTCTATGCTTAGTGCCCTTTGAGTGCCTAGGACTGAAAAGAAGCTTGGTGAGCATCCCACACAAACGAATGCTCCACATGCGGGTTTCACATGCCACCACCTCCACATTCACAGGCAACTTCAGAGCCACAGCCGTTTTCAGATAGCCCTCAATGCAAAGGGTTTAGACGCAAATATTGGTGTGAGAGGTAATTCAATCAAGGAAACACTGCATGTTGGTGAAGGGCATATTGAAGAAGGATCAGCCGAGTGGTTCTTGTGGGAGAACAACTCCATTTGGCTCACTAACTTCACACACCATCAGGCTTCCAAGCAGCTCTCAAGGAAACTCAGTTTTCACACTCTATGCTTAGTGCCCTTTGAGTGCATTATCTAGGAATGAACCTGGTAGAGCATAACACACAAACGAATGCTCCACATGCGGGTTTCACATGCCACCAACTCCACATTCACAGGCAACTTCAGAGCCACAGCCGTTTTCAGATAGCCCTCAATGCAAAGGGTTTAGACGCAAATATTGGTGTGAGAGGTAATTCAATCAAGGAAACACTGCATGTTGGTGAAGGGCATATTGAAGAAGGATCAGCCGAGTGGTTCTTGTGGGAGAACAACTCCATTTGGCTCACTAACTTCACACACCATCAGGCTTCCAAGCAGCTCTCAAGGAAACTCAGTTTTCACACTCTATGCTTAGTGCCCTTTGAGTGCATTATCCAGGAATGAACCTGGTAGAGCATCCCACACAAACGAATGCTCCACATGCGGGTTTCACATGCCACCAACTCCACATTCACAGGCAACTTCAGCGCCACAGCCGTTTTCAGATAGCCCTCAATGCAAAGGCTCTAGACGCAAATATTGGTGTGAGAGCTAATTCAATCAAGGAAACACTGCATGTTGGTGAAGGGCATATTGAAGAAGGATCAGCCGAGTGGTTCTTGTGGGAGAACAACTCCATTTGGCTCACTAACTTCACACACCATCAGGCTTCCAAGCAGCTCTCAAGAAAACTCAGTTTTCACACTCTATGCTTAGTGCCCTTTGAGTGCATTATCTAGGAATGAACCTGGTAGAGCATCCCACACAAACGAATGCTCCACATGCGGGTTTCACATGCCACCAACTGCACATTCACAGGCAACTTCAGAGCCACAGCCGTTTTCAGATAGCCCTCAATGCAAAGGCTCTAGACGCAAATATTGGTGTGAGAGCTAATTCAATGAAGGAAACACTGCATGTTGGTGAAGGGCATATTGAAGAAGGATCAGCCGAGTGGTTCTTGTGGGGAGAACAACTCCATTTGGCTCACTAACTTCACACACCATCAGGCTTCCAAGCAGCTCTCAAGGAAACTCAGTTTTCACACTCTATGCTTAGTGATCTTTGAGTGCCTAGGACTGAAATGAACCTGGTAGAACATCCCACACAAACGAATGCTCCACATGCGGGTTTCACATGCCACCAACTCCACATTCACAGGCAACTTCAGCGCCACAGCCGTTTTCAGATAGCCCTCAATGCAAAGGCTCTAGACGCAAATATTGGTGTGAGAGCTAATTCAATCAAGGAAACACTGCATGTTGGTGAAGGGCATATTGAAGAAGGATCAGCCGAGTGGTTCTTGTGGGAGAACAACTCTATTTGGCTCACTAACTTCACACCATCAGGCTTCCAAGCAGCTCTCAAGGAAACTCAGTTTTCACACTTTATGCTTAGTGCCCTTTGAGTGCCTAGGACTGAAATGAAACTTGGTGAGCATCCCACACAAACGAATGCTCCACATGCGGGTTTCACATGCCACCAACTCCACATTCTCAGGCAACTTCAGAGCCACAGCCGTTTTCAGATAGCCCTCAATGCAAAGGCTCTAGACGCAAATATTGGTGTGAGAGCTATTTCAATGAAGGAAACACTGCATGTTGGTGAAGGGCATATTGAAGAAGGATCAGCCGAGTAGTTCTTGTGGGAGAACAACACCATTTGGCTCACTAACTTCACACACCATCAGGCTTCCAAGCAGCTCTCAAGGAAACTCAGTTTTCACACTCTATGCTTAGTGCCCTAGAGTGCATTATCTAGGAATGAACCTGGTAGAGCATCCCACACAAACGAATGCTCCACATGCGGGTTTCACATGCCACCAACTCCACATTCACAGGCAACTTCAGCGCCACAGCCGTTTTCAGATAGCCCTCAATGCAAAGGCTCTAGACGCAAATATTGGTGTGAGAGCTAATTCAATCAAGGAAACACTGCATGTTGGTGAAGGGCATATTGAAGAAGGATCAGCCGAGTGGTTCTTGTGGGAGAACAACTCCATTTGGCTCACCAACTTCACACACCATCAGGCTTCCAAGCAGCTCTCAAGGAAACTCAGTTTTCACACTCTATGCTTAGTGATCTTTGAGTGCCTAGGACTGAAATGAACCTGGTAGAACATCCCACACAAACGAATGCTCCACATGCTGGTTTCACATGCCACCAACTCCACATTCACAGGCAACTTCAGCGCCACAGCAGTTTTCAGATAGCCCTCAATGCAAAGGCTCTAGACGCAAATATTGGTGTGAGAGCTAATTCAATCAAGGAAACACTGCATGTTGGTGAAGGGCATATTGAAGAAGGATCAGCCGAGTGGTTCTTGTGGGAGAACAACTCCATTTGGCTCACTAACTTCACACACCATCAGGCTTCCAAGCAGCTCTCAAAGAAACTCAGTTTTCACACTCTATGCTTAGTGCCCTTTGAGTGCCTAGGACTGAAAAGAAGCTTGGTGAGCATCCCACACAAACGAATGCTCCACATGCGGGTTTCACATGCCACCAACTCCACATTCACAGGCAACTTCAGAGCCACAGCCGTTATCAGATAGCCCTCAATGCAAAGGCTCTAGACGCAAATATTGGTGTGAGAGCTAATTCAATCAAGGAAACACTGCATGTTGGTGAAGGGCATATTGAAGAAGGATCAGCCGAGTGGTTCTTGTGGGAGAACAACTCCATTTGGCTCACTAACTTCACACACCATCAGGCTTCCAAGCAGCTCTCAAGGAAACTCAGTTTTCACACTCTATGCTTAGTGCCCTTTGAGTGCATTATCTAGGAATGAACCTGGTAGAGCATCCCACACAAATGAATGCTCCACATGCGGGTTTCACATGCCACCAACTCCACATTCACAGGCAACTTCAGCGCCACAGCCGTTTTCAGATAGCCCTCAATGCAAAGGCTCTAGACGCAAATATTGGTGTGAGAGCTAATTCAATGAAGGAAACACTGCATGTTGGTGAAGGGCATATTGAAGAAGGATCAGCCGAGTGGTTCTTGTGGGAGAACAACTCCATTTGGCTCACTAACTTCACACACCATCAGGCTTCCAAGCAGCTCTCAAGGAAACTCAGTTTTCACACTCTATGCTTAGTGATCTTTGAGTGCCTAGGACTGAAATGAACCTGGTAGAACATCCCACACAAACGAATGCTCCACATGCGGGTTTCACATGCCACCAACTCCACATTCACAGGCAACTTCAGCGCCACAGCCGTTTTCAGATAGCCCTCAATGCAAAGGATCTAGACGCAAATATTGGTGTGAGAGCTAATTCAATCAAGGAAACACTGCATGTTGGTGAAGGGCATATTGAAGAAGGATCAGCCGAGTGGTTCTTGTGGGAGAACAACTCCATTTGGCTCACTAACTTCACACACCATCAGGCTTCCAAGCAGTTCTCAAAGAAACTCAGTTTTCACACTCTATGCTTAGTGCCGTTTGAGTGCCTAGGACTGAAATGAAGCTTGGTGAGCATCCCACACAAACGAATGCTCCACATGCGGGTTTCACATGCCACCAACTCCACATTCACAGGCAACTTCAGAGCCACAGCCGTTATCAGATAGCCCTCAATGCAAAGGCTCTAGACGCAAATATTGGTGTGAGAGCTAATTCAATCAAGGAAACACTGCATGTTGGTGAAGGGCATATTGAAGAAGGATCAGCCGAGTGGTTCTTGTGGGAGAACAACTCCATTTGGCTCACTAACTTCACACACCATCAGGCTTCCAAGCAGCTCTCAAGGAAACTCAGTTTTCACACTCTATGCTTAGTGCCCTTTGAGTGCATTATCTAGGAATGAACCTGGTAGAGCATCCCACACAAATGAATGCTCCACATGCGGGTTTCACATGCCACCAACTCCACATTCACAGGCAACTTCAGCGCCACAGCCGTTTTCAGATAGCCCTCAATGCAAAGGCTCTAGACGCAAATATTGGTGTGAGAGCTAATTCAATCAAGGAAACACTGCATGTTGGTGAAGGGCATATTGAAGAAGGATCAGCCGAGTGGTTCTTGTGGGAGAACAACTCCATTTGGCTCACTAACTTCACACACCATCAGGCTTCCAAGCAGCTCTCAAGAAAACTCAGTTTTCACACTCTATGCTTAGTGCCCTTTGAGTGCATTATCTAGGAATGAACCTGGTAGAGCATCCCACACAAACGAATGCTCCACATGCGGGTTTCACATGCCACCAACTCCACATTCACAGGCAACTTCAGAGCCACAGCCGTTTTCAGATAGCCCTCAATGCAAAGGCTCTAGACGCAAATATTGGTGTGAGAGCTAATTCAATCAAGGAAACACTGCATGTTGGTGAAGGGCATATTGAAGAAGGATCAGCCGAGTGGTTCTTGTGGGAGAACAACTCCATTTGGCTCACTAACTTCACACACCATCAGGCTTCCAAGCAGCTCTCAAGGAAACTCAGTTTTCACACTCTATGCTTAGTGATCTTTGATCTTGAGTGCCTAGGACTGAAATGAACCTGGTAGAACATCCCACACAAACGAATGCTCCAGGTTTCACATGCCACCAACTCCACATTCTCAGGCAACTTCAGCGCCACAGCCGTTTTCAGATACCCCTCAATGCAAAGGCTCTAGACGCAAATATTGGTGTGAGAGCTAATTCAATCAAGGAAACACTGCATGTTGGTGAAGGGCATATTGAAGAAGGATCAGCCGAGTGGTTCTTGTGGGAGAACAACTCTATTTGGCTCACTAACTTCACACCATCAGGCTTCCAAGCAGTTCTCAAAGAAACTCAGTTTTCACACTCTATGCTTAGTGCCGTTTGAGTGCCTAGGACTGAAATGAAGCTTGGTGAGCATCCCACACAAACGAATGCTCCACATGCGGGTTTCACATGCCACCAACTCCACATTCACAGGCAACTTCAGAGCCACAGCCGTTATCAGATAGCCCTCAATGCAAAGGCTCTAGACGCAAATATTGGTGTGAGAGCTAATTCAATCAAGGAAACACTGCATGTTGGTGAAGGGCATATTGAAGAAGGATCAGCCGAGTGGTTCTTGTGGGAGAACAACTCCATTTGGCTCACTAACTTCACACACCATCAGGCTTCCAAGCAGCTCTCAAGGAAACTCAGTTTTCACACTCTATGCTTAGTGCCCTTTGAGTGCATTATCTAGGAATGAACCTGGTAGAGCATCCCACACAAATGAATGCTCCACATGCGGGTTTCACATGCCACCAACTCCACATTCACAGGCAACTTCAGCGCCACAGCCGTTTTCAGATAGCCCTCAATGCAAAGGCTCTAGACGCAAATATTGGTGTGAGAGCTATTTCAATGAAGGAAACACTGCATGTTGGTGAAGGGCATATTGAAGAAGGATCAGCCGAGTAGTTCTTGTGGGAGAACAACACCATTTGGCTCACTAACTTCACACACCATCAGGCTTCCAAGCAGCTCTCAAGGAAACTCAGTTTTCACACTCTATGCTTAGTGCCCTTTGAGTGCATTATCTAGGAATGAACCTGGTAGAGCATCCCACACAAACGAATGCTCCACATGCGGGTTTCACATGCCACCAACTCCACATTCACAGGCAACTTCAGCGCCACAGCCGTTTTCAGATAGCCCTCAATGCAAAGGCTCTAGACGCAAATATTGGTGTGAGAGCTAATTCAATCAAGGAAACACTGCATGTTGGTGAAGGGCATATTGAAGAAGGATCAGCCGAGTGGTTCTTGTGGGAGAACAACTCCATTTGGCTCACCAACTTCACACACCATCAGGCTTCCAAGCAGCTCTCAAGGAAACTCAGTTTTCACACTCTATGCTTAGTGATCTTTGAGTGCCTAGGACTGAAATGAACCTGGTAGAACATCCCACACAAACGAATGCTCCACATGCTGGTTTCACATGCCACCAACTCCACATTCACAGGCAACTTCAGCGCCACAGCAGTTTTCAGATAGCCCTCAATGCAAAGGCTCTAGACGCAAATATTGGTGTGAGAGCTAATTCAATCAAGGAAACACTGCATGTTGGTGAAGGGCATATTGAAGAAGGATCAGCCGAGTGGTTCTTGTGGGAGAACAACTCCATTTGGCTCACTAACTTCACACACCATCAGGCTTCCAAGCAGCTCTCAAAGAAACTCAGTTTTCACACTCTATGCTTAGTGCCCTTTGAGTGCCTAGGACTGAAAAGAAGCTTGGTGAGCATCCCACACAAACGAATGCTCCACATGCGGGTTTCACATGCCACCAACTCCACATTCACAGGCAACTTCAGAGCCACAGCCGTTATCAGATAGCCCTCAATGCAAAGGCTCTAGACGCAAATATTGGTGTGAGAGCTAATTCAATCAAGGAAACACTGCATGTTGGTGAAGGGCATATTGAAGAAGGATCAGCCGAGTGGTTCTTGTGGGAGAACAACTCCATTTGGCTCACTAACTTCACACACCATCAGGCTTCCAAGCAGCTCTCAAGGAAACTCAGTTTTCACACTCTATGCTTAGTGCCCTTTGAGTGCATTATCTAGGAATGAACCTGGTAGAGCATCCCACACAAATGAATGCTCCACATGCGGGTTTCACATGCCACCAACTCCACATTCACAGGCAACTTCAGCGCCACAGCCGTTTTCAGATAGCCCTCAATGCAAAGGCTCTAGACGCAAATATTGGTGTGAGAGCTAATTCAATGAAGGAAACACTGCATGTTGGTGAAGGGCATATTGAAGAAGGATCAGCCGAGTGGTTCTTGTGGGAGAACAACTCCATTTGGCTCACTAACTTCACACACCATCAGGCTTCCAAGCAGCTCTCAAGGAAACTCAGTTTTCACACTCTATGCTTAGTGATCTTTGAGTGCCTAGGACTGAAATGAACCTGGTAGAACATCCCACACAAACGAATGCTCCACATGCGGGTTTCACATGCCACCAACTCCACATTCACAGGCAACTTCAGCGCCACAGCCGTTTTCAGATAGCCCTCAATGCAAAGGATCTAGACGCAAATATTGGTGTGAGAGCTAATTCAATCAAGGAAACACTGCATGTTGGTGCAGGGCATATTGAAGAAGGATCAGCCGAGTGGTTCTTGTGGGAGAACAACTCCATTTGGCTCACTAACTTCACACACCATCAGGCTTCCAAGCAGTTCTCAAAGAAACTCAGTTTTCACACTCTATGCTTAGTGCCGTTTGAGTGCCTAGGACTGAAATGAAGCTTGGTGAGCATCCCACACAAACGAATGCTCCACATGCGGGTTTCACATGCCACCAACTCCACATTCTCAGGCAACTTCAGAGCCACAGCCGTTATCAGATAGCCCTCAATGCAAAGGCTCTAGACGCAAATATTGGTGTGAGAGCTAATTCAATCAAGGAAACACTGCATGTTGGTGAAGGGCATATTGAAGAAGGATCAGCCGAGTGGTTCTTGTGGGAGAACAACTCCATTTGGCTCACTAACTTCACACACCATCAGGCTTCCAAGCAGCTCTCAAGGAAACTCAGTTTTCACACTCTATGCTTAGTGCCCTTTGAGTGCATTATCTAGGAATGAACCTGGTAGAGCATCCCACACAAATGAATGTTCCACATGCGGGTTTCACATGCCACCAACTCCACATTCACAGGCAACTTCAGCGCCACAGCCGTTTTCAGATAGCCCTCAATGCAAAGGCTCTAGACGCAAATATTGGTGTGAGAGCTATTTCAATGAAGGAAACACTGCATGTTGGTGAAGGGCATATTGAAGAAGGATCAGCCGAGTAGTTCTTGTGGGAGAACAACACCATTTGGCTCACTAACTTCACACACCATCAGGCTTCCAAGCAGCTCTCAAGGAAACTCAGTTTTCACACTCTATGCTTAGTGCCCTAGAGTGCATTATCTAGGAATGAACCTGGTAGAGCATCCCACACAAACGAATGCTCCACATGCGGGTTTCACATGCCACCAACTCCACATTCACAGGCAACTTCAGCGCCACAGCCGTTTTCAGATAGCCCTCAATGCAAAGGCTCTAGACGCAAATATTGGTGTGAGAGCTAATTCAATCAAGGAAACACTGCATGTTGGTGAAGGGCATATTGAAGAAGGATCAGCCGAGTGGTTCTTGTGGGAGAACAACTCCATTTGGCTCACCAACTTCACACACCATCAGGCTTCCAAGCAGCTCTCAAGGAAACTCAGTTTTCACACTCTATGCTTAGTGATCTTTGAGTGCCTAGGACTGAAATGAACCTGGTAGAACATCCCACACAAACGAATGCTCCACATGCTGGTTTCACATGCCACCAACTCCACATTCACAGGCAACTTCAGCGCCACAGCAGTTTTCAGATAGCCCTCAATGCAAAGGCTCTAGACGCAAATATTGGTGTGAGAGCTAATTCAATCAAGGAAACACTGCATGTTGGTGAAGGGCATATTGAAGAAGGATCAGCCGAGTGGTTCTTGTGGGAGAACAACTCCATTTGGCTCACTAACTTCACACACCATCAGGCTTCCAAGCAGCTCTCAAAGAAACTCAGTTTTCACACTCTATGCTTAGTGCCCTTTGAGTGCCTAGGACTGAAAAGAAGCTTGGTGAGCATCCCACACAAACGAATGCTCCACATGCGGGTTTCACATGCCACCAACTCCACATTCACAGGCAACTTCAGAGCCACAGCCGTTATCAGATAGCCCTCAATGCAAAGGCTCTAGACGCAAATATTGGTGTGAGAGCTAATTCAATCAAGGAAACACTGCATGTTGGTGAAGGGCATATTGAAGAAGGATCAGCCGAGTGGTTCTTGTGGGAGAACAACTCCATTTGGCTCACTAACTTCACACACCATCAGGCTTCCAAGCAGCTCTCAAGGAAACTCAGTTTTCACACTCTATGCTTAGTGCCCTTTGAGTGCATTATCTAGGAATGAACCTGGTAGAGCATCCCACACAAATGAATGCTCCACATGCGGGTTTCACATGCCACCAACTCCACATTCACAGGCAACTTCAGCGCCACAGCCGTTTTCAGATAGCCCTCAATGCAAAGGCTCTAGACGCAAATATTGGTGTGAGAGCTAATTCAATGAAGGAAACACTGCATGTTGGTGAAGGGCATATTGAAGAAGGATCAGCCGAGTGGTTCTTGTGGGAGAACAACTCCATTTGGCTCACTAACTTCACACACCATCAGGCTTCCAAGCAGCTCTCAAGGAAACTCAGTTTTCACACTCTATGCTTAGTGATCTTTGAGTGCCTAGGACTGAAATGAACCTGGTAGAACATCCCACACAAACGAATGCTCCACATGCGGGTTTCACATGCCACCAACTCCACATTCACAGGCAACTTCAGCGCCACAGCCGTTTTCAGATAGCCCTCAATGCAAAGGATCTAGACGCAAATATTGGTGTGAGAGCTAATTCAATCAAGGAAACACTGCATGTTGGTGAAGGGCATATTGAAGAAGGATCAGCCGAGTGGTTCTTGTGGGAGAACAACTCCATTTGGCTCACTAACTTCACACACCATCAGGCTTCCAAGCAGTTCTCAAAGAAACTCAGTTTTCACACTCTATGCTTAGTGCCGTTTGAGTGCCTAGGACTGAAATGAAGCTTGGTGAGCATCCCACACAAACGAATGCTCCACATGCGGGTTTCACATGCCACCAACTCCACATTCACAGGCAACTTCAGAGCCACAGCCGTTATCAGATAGCCCTCAATGCAAAGGCTCTAGACGCAAATATTGGTGTGAGAGCTAATTCAATCAAGGAAACACTGCATGTTGGTGAAGGGCATATTGAAGAAGGATCAGCCGAGTGGTTCTTGTGGGAGAACAACTCCATTTGGCTCACTAACTTCACACACCATCAGGCTTCCAAGCAGCTCTCAAGGAAACTCAGTTTTCACACTCTATGCTTAGTGCCCTTTGAGTGCATTATCTAGGAATGAACCTGGTAGAGCATCCCACACAAATGAATGCTCCACATGCGGGTTTCACATGCCACCAACTCCACATTCACAGGCAACTTCAGCGCCACAGCCGTTTTCAGATAGCCCTCAATGCAAAGGCTCTAGACGCAAATATTGGTGTGAGAGCTAATTCAATCAAGGAAACACTGCATGTTGGTGAAGGGCATATTGAAGAAGGATCAGCCGAGTGGTTCTTGTGGGAGAACAACTCCATTTGGCTCACTAACTTCACACACCATCAGGCTTCCAAGCAGCTCTCAAGAAAACTCAGTTTTCACACTCTATGCTTAGTGCCCTTTGAGTGCATTATCTAGGAATGAACCTGGTAGAGCATCCCACACAAACGAATGCTCCACATGCGGGTTTCACATGCCACCAACTGCACATTCACAGGCAACTTCAGAGCCACAGCCGTTTTCAGATAGCCCTCAATGCAAAGGCTCTAGACGCAAATATTGGTGTGAGAGCTAATTCAATCAAGGAAACACTGCATGTTGGTGAAGGGCATAATGAAGAAGGATCAGCCGAGTGGTTCTTGTGGGAGAACAACTCCATTTGGCTCACTAACTTCACACACCATCAGGCTTCCAAGCAGCTCTCAAGGAAACTCAGTTTTCACACTCTATGCTTAGTGATCTTTGAGTGCCTAGGACTGAAATGAACCTGGTAGAACATCCCACACAAACGAATGCTCCACATGCGGGTTTCACATGCCACCAACTCCACATTCTCAGGCAACTTCAGCGCCACAGCCGTTTTCAGATACCCCTCAATGCAAAGGCTCTAGACGCAAATATTGGTGTGAGAGCTAATTCAATCAAGGAAACACTGCATGTTGGTGACGGGCATATTGAAGAAGGATCAGCCGAGTGGTTCTTGTGGGAGAACAACTCTATTTGGCTCACTAACTTCACACCATCAGGCTTCCAAGCAGCTCTCAAGGAAACTCAGTTTTCACACTTTATGCTTAGTGCCCTTTGAGTGCCTAGGACTGAAATGAAACTTGGTGAGCATCCCACACAAACGAATGCTCCACATGCGGGTTTCACATGCCACCAACTCCACATTCTCAGGCAACTTCAGAGCCACAGCCGTTTTCAGATAGCCCTCAATGCAAAGGCTCTAGACGCAAATATTGGTGTGAGAGCTATTTCAATGAAGGAAACACTGCATGTTGGTGAAGGGCATATTGAAGAAGGATCAGCCGAGTAGTTCTTGTGGGAGAACAACACCATTTGGCTCACTAACTTCACACACCATCAGGCTTCCAAGCAGCTCTCAAGGAAACTCAGTTTTCACACTCTATGCTTAGTGCCCTTTGAGTGCATTATCTAGGAATGAACCTGGTAGAGCATCCCACACAAACGAATGCTCCACATGCGGGTTTCACATGCCACCATCTCCACATTCACAGGCAACTTCAGCGCCACAGCCGTTTTCAGATAGCCCTCAATGCAAAGGCTCTAGACGCAAATATTGGTGTGAGAGCTAATTCAATCAAGGAAACACTGCATGTTGGTGAAGGGCAAATTGAAGAAGGATCAGCCGAGTGGTTCTTGTGGGAGAACAACTCCATTTGGCTCACCAACTTCACACACCATCAGGCTTCCAAGCAGCTCTCAAGGAAACTCAGTTTTCACACTCTATGCTTAGTGATCTTTGAGTGCCTAGGACTGAAATGAACCTGGTAGAACATCCCACACAAACGAATGCTCCACATGCTGGTTTCACATGCCACCAACTCCACATTCACAGGCAACTTCAGCGCCACAGCAGTTTTCAGATAGCCCTCAATGCAAAGGCTCTAGACGCAAATATTGGTGTGAGAGCTAATTCAATCAAGGAAACACTGCATGTTGGTGAAGGGCATATTGAAGAAGGATCAGCCGAGTGGTTCTTGTGGGAGAACAACTCCATTTGGCTCACTAACTTCACACACCATCAGGCTTCCAAGCAGCTCTCAAAGAAACTCAGTTTTCACACTCTATGCTTAGTGCCCTTTGAGTGCCTAGGACTGAAAAGAAGCTTGGTGAGCATCCCACACAAACGAATGCTCCACATGCGGGTTTCACATGCCACCAACTCCACATTCACAGGCAACTTCAGAGCCACAGCCGTTATCAGATAGCCCTCAATGCAAAGGCTCTAGACGCAAATATTGGTGTGAGAGCTAATTCAATCAAGGAAACACTGCATGTTGGTGAAGGGCATATTGAAGAAGGATCAGCCGAGTGGTTCTTGTGGGAGAACAACTCCATTTGGCTCACTAACTTCACACACCATCAGGCTTCCAAGCAGCTCTCAAGGAAACTCAGTTTTCACACTCTATGCTTAGTGCCCTTTGAGTGCATTATCTAGGAATGAACCTGGTAGAGCATCCCACACAAATGAATGCTCCACATGCGGGTTTCACATGCCACCAACTCCACATTCACAGGCAACTTCAGCGCCACAGCCGTTTTCAGATAGCCCTCAATGCAAAGGCTCTAGACGCAAATATTGGTGTGAGAGCTAATTCAATGAAGGAAACACTGCATGTTGGTGAAGGGCATATTGAAGAAGGATCAGCCGAGTGGTTCTTGTGGGAGAACAACTCCATTTGGCTCACTAACTTCACACACCATCAGGCTTCCAAGCAGCTCTCAAGGAAACTCAGTTTTCACACTCTATGCTTAGTGATCTTTGAGTGCCTAGGACTGAAATGAACCTGGTAGAACATCCCACACAAACGAATGCTCCACATGCGGGTTTCACATGCCACCAACTCCACATTCACAGGCAACTTCAGCGCCACAGCCGTTTTCAGATAGCCCTCAATGCAAAGGATCTAGACGCAAATATTGGTGTGAGAGCTAATTCAATCAAGGAAACACTGCATGTTGGTGAAGGGCATATTGAAGAAGGATCAGCCGAGTGGTTCTTGTGGGAGAACAACTCCATTTGGCTCACTAACTTCACACACCATCAGGCTTCCAAGCAGTTCTCAAAGAAACTCAGTTTTCACACTCTATGCTTAGTGCCGTTTGAGTGCCTAGGACTGAAATGAAGCTTGGTGAGCATCCCACACAAACGAATGCTCCACATGCGGGTTTCACATGCCACCAACTCCACATTCACAGGCAACTTCAGAGCCACAGCCGTTATCAGATAGCCCTCAATGCAAAGGCTCTAGACGCAAATATTGGTGTGAGAGCTAATTCAATCAAGGAAACACTGCATGTTGGTGAAGGGCATATTGAAGAAGGATCAGCCGAGTGGTTCTTGTGGGAGAACAACTCCATTTGGCTCACTAACTTCACACACCATCAGGCTTCCAAGCAGCTCTCAAGGAAACTCAGTTTTCACACTCTATGCTTAGTGCCCTTTGAGTGCATTATCTAGGAATGAACCTGGTAGAGCATCCCACACAAATGAATGCTCCACATGCGGGTTTCACATGCCACCAACTCCACATTCACAGGCAACTTCAGCGCCACAGCCGTTTTCAGATAGCCCTCAATGCAAAGGCTCTAGACGCAAATATTGGTGTGAGAGCTATTTCAATGAAGGAAACACTGCATGTTGGTGAAGGGCATATTGAAGAAGGATCAGCCGAGTAGTTCTTGTGGGAGAACAACACCATTTGGCTCACTAACTTCACACACCATCAGGCTTCCAAGCAGCTCTCAAGGAAACTCAGTTTTCACACTCTATGCTTAGTGCCCTTTGAGTGCATTATCTAGGAATGAACCTGGTAGAGCATCCCACACAAACGAATGCTCCACATGCGGGTTTCACATGCCACCAACTCCACATTCACAGGCAACTTCAGCGCCACAGCCGTTTTCAGATAGCCCTCAATGCAAAGGCTCTAGACGCAAATATTGGTGTGAGAGCTAATTCAATCAAGGAAACACTGCATGTTGGTGAAGGGCATATTGAAGAAGGATCAGCCGAGTGGTTCTTGTGGGAGAACAACTCCATTTGGCTCACCAACTTCACACACCATCAGGCTTCCAAGCAGCTCTCAAGGAAACTCAGTTTTCACACTCTATGCTTAGTGATCTTTGAGTGCCTAGGACTGAAATGAACCTGGTAGAACATCCCACACAAACGAATGCTCCACATGCTGGTTTCACATGCCACCAACTCCACATTCACAGGCAACTTCAGCGCCACAGCAGTTTTCAGATAGCCCTCAATGCAAAGGCTCTAGACGCAAATATTGGTGTGAGAGCTAATTCAATCAAGGAAACACTGCATGTTGGTGAAGGGCATATTGAAGAAGGATCAGCCGAGTGGTTCTTGTGGGAGAACAACTCCATTTGGCTCACTAACTTCACACACCATCAGGCTTCCAAGCAGCTCTCAAAGAAACTCAGTTTTCACACTCTATGCTTAGTGCCCTTTGAGTGCCTAGGACTGAAAAGAAGCTTGGTGAGCATCCCACACAAACGAATGCTCCACATGCGGGTTTCACATGCCACCAACTCCACATTCACAGGCAACTTCAGAGCCACAGCCGTTATCAGATAGCCCTCAATGCAAAGGCTCTAGACGCAAATATTGGTGTGAGAGCTAATTCAATCAAGGAAACACTGCATGTTGGTGAAGGGCATATTGAAGAAGGATCAGCCGAGTGGTTCTTGTGGGAGAACAACTCCATTTGGCTCACTAACTTCACACACCATCAGGCTTCCAAGCAGCTCTCAAGGAAACTCAGTTTTCACACTCTATGCTTAGTGCCCTTTGAGTGCATTATCTAGGAATGAACCTGGTAGAGCATCCCACACAAATGAATGCTCCACATGCGGGTTTCACATGCCACCAACTCCACATTCACAGGCAACTTCAGCGCCACAGCCGTTTTCAGATAGCCCTCAATGCAAAGGCTCTAGACGCAAATATTGGTGTGAGAGCTAATTCAATGAAGGAAACACTGCATGTTGGTGAAGGGCATATTGAAGAAGGATCAGCCGAGTGGTTCTTGTGGGAGAACAACTCCATTTGGCTCACTAACTTCACACACCATCAGGCTTCCAAGCAGCTCTCAAGGAAACTCAGTTTTCACACTCTATGCTTAGTGATCTTTGAGTGCCTAGGACTGAAATGAACCTGGTAGAACATCCCACACAAACGAATGCTCCACATGCGGGTTTCACATGCCACCAACTCCACATTCACAGGCAACTTCAGCGCCACAGCCGTTTTCAGATAGCCCTCAATGCAAAGGATCTAGACGCAAATATTGGTGTGAGAGCTAATTCAATCAAGGAAACACTGCATGTTGGTGCAGGGCATATTGAAGAAGGATCAGCCGAGTGGTTCTTGTGGGAGAACAACTCCATTTGGCTCACTAACTTCACACACCATCAGGCTTCCAAGCAGTTCTCAAAGAAACTCAGTTTTCACACTCTATGCTTAGTGCCGTTTGAGTGCCTAGGACTGAAATGAAGCTTGGTGAGCATCCCACACAAACGAATGCTCCACATGCGGGTTTCACATGCCACCAACTCCACATTCTCAGGCAACTTCAGAGCCACAGCCGTTATCAGATAGCCCTCAATGCAAAGGCTCTAGACGCAAATATTGGTGTGAGAGCTAATTCAATCAAGGAAACACTGCATGTTGGTGAAGGGCATATTGAAGAAGGATCAGCCGAGTGGTTCTTGTGGGAGAACAACTCCATTTGGCTCACTAACTTCACACACCATCAGGCTTCCAAGCAGCTCTCAAGGAAACTCAGTTTTCACACTCTATGCTTAGTGCCCTTTGAGTGCATTATCTAGGAATGAACCTGGTAGAGCATCCCACACAAATGAATGTTCCACATGCGGGTTTCACATGCCACCAACTCCACATTCACAGGCAACTTCAGCGCCACAGCCGTTTTCAGATAGCCCTCAATGCAAAGGCTCTAGACGCAAATATTGGTGTGAGAGCTATTTCAATGAAGGAAACACTGCATGTTGGTGAAGGGCATATTGAAGAAGGATCAGCCGAGTGGTTCTTGTGGGAGAACAACACCATTTGGCTCACTAACTTCACACACCATCAGGCTTCCAAGCAGCTCTCAAGGAAACTCAGTTTTCACACTCTATGCTTAGTGCCCTTTGAGTGCATTATCTAGGAATGAACCTGGTAGAGCATCCCACACAAACGAATGCTCCACATGCGGGTTTCACATGCCACCAACTCCACATTCACAGGCAACTTCAGCGCCACAGCCGTTTTCAGATAGCCCTCAATGCAAAGGCTCTAGACGCAAATATTGGTGTGAGAGCTAATTCAATCAAGGAAACACTGCATGTTGGTGAAGGGCATATTGAAGAAGGATCAGCCGAGTGGTTCTTGTGGGAGAACAACTCCATTTGGCTCACCAACTTCACACACCATCAGGCTTCCAAGCAGCTCTCAAGGAAACTCAGTTTTCACACTCTATGCTTAGTGATCTTTGAGTGCCTAGGACTGAAATGAACCTGGTAGAACATCCCACACAAACGAATGCTCCACATGCTGGTTTCACATGCCACCAACTCCACATTCACAGGCAACTTCAGCGCCACAGCAGTTTTCAGATAGCCCTCAATGCAAAGGCTCTAGACGCAAATATTGGTGTGAGAGCTAATTCAATCAAGGAAACACTGCATGTTGGTGAAGGGCATATTGAAGAAGGATCAGCCGAGTGGTTCTTGTGGGAGAACAACTCCATTTGGCTCACTAACTTCACACACCATCAGGCTTCCAAGCAGCTCTCAAAGAAACTCAGTTTTCACACTCTATGCTTAGTGCCCTTTGAGTGCCTAGGACTGAAAAGAAGCTTGGTGAGCATCCCACACAAACGAATGCTCCACATGCGGGTTTCACATGCCACCAACTCCACATTCACAGGCAACTTCAGAGCCACAGCCGTTATCAGATAGCCCTCAATGCAAAGGCTCTAGACGCAAATATTGGTGTGAGAGCTAATTCAATCAAGGAAACACTGCATGTTGGTGAAGGGCATATTGAAGAAGGATCAGCCGAGTGGTTCTTGTGGGAGAACAACTCCATTTGGCTCACTAACTTCACACACCATCAGGCTTCCAAGCAGCTCTCAAGGAAACTCAGTTTTCACACTCTATGCTTAGTGCCCTTTGAGTGCATTATCTAGGAATGAACCTGGTAGAGCATCCCACACAAATGAATGCTCCACATGCGGGTTTCACATGCCACCAACTCCACATTCACAGGCAACTTCAGCGCCACAGCCGTTTTCAGATAGCCCTCAATGCAAAGGCTCTAGACGCAAATATTGGTGTGAGAGCTAATTCAATGAAGGAAACACTGCATGTTGGTGAAGGGCATCTTGAAGAAGGATCAGCCGAGTGGTTCTTGTGGGAGAACAACTCCATTTGGCTCACTAACTTCACACACCATCAGGCTTCCAAGCAGCTCTCAAGGAAACTCAGTTTTCACACTCTATGCTTAGTGATCTTTGAGTGCCTAGGACTGAAATGAACCTGGTAGAACATCCCACACAAACGAATGCTCCACATGCGGGTTTCACATGCCACCAACTCCACATTCACAGGCAACTTCAGCGCCACAGCCGTTTTCAGATAGCCCTCAATGCAAAGGATCTAGACGCAAATATTGGTGTGAGAGCTAATTCAATCAAGGAAACACTGCATGTTGGTGCAGGGCATATTGAAGAAGGATCAGCCGAGTGGTTCTTGTGGGAGAACAACTCCATTTGGCTCACTAACTTCACACACCATCAGGCTTCCAAGCAGTTCTCAAAGAAACTCAGTTTTCACACTCTATGCTTAGTGCCGTTTGAGTGCCTAGGACTGAAATGAAGCTTGGTGAGCATCCCACACAAACGAATGCTCCACATGCGGGTTTCACATGCCACCAACTCCACATTCTCAGGCAACTTCAGAGCCACAGCCGTTATCAGATAGCCCTCAATGCAAAGGCTCTAGACGCAAATATTGGTGTGAGAGCTAATTCAATCAAGGAAACACTGCATGTTGGTGAAGGGCATATTGAAGAAGGATCAGCCGAGTGGTTCTTGTGGGAGAACAACTCCATTTGGCTCACTAACTTCACACACCATCAGGCTTCCAAGCAGCTCTCAAGGAAACTCAGTTTTCACACTCTATGCTTAGTGCCCTTTGAGTGCATTATCTAGGAATGAACCTGGTAGAGCATCCCACACAAATGAATGCTCCACATGCGGGTTTCACATGCCACCAACTCCACATTCACAGGCAACTTCAGCGCCACAGCCGTTTTCAGATAGCCCTCAATGCAAAGGCTCTAGACGCAAATATTGGTGTGAGAGCTATTTCAATGAAGGAAACACTGCATGTTGGTGAAGGGCATATTGAAGAAGGATCAGCCGAGTAGTTCTTGTGGGAGAACAACACCATTTGGCTCACCAACTTCACACACCATCAGGCTTCCAAGCAGCTCTCAAGGAAACTCAGTTTTCACACTCTATGCTTAGTGCCCTTTGAGTGCATTATCTAGGAATGAACCTGGTAGAGCATCCCACACAAACGAATGCTCCACATGCGGGTTTCACATGCCACCAACTCCACATTCACAGGCAACTTCAGCGCCACAGCCGTTTTCAGATAGCCCTCAATGCAAAGGCTCTAGACGCAAATATTGGTGTGAGAGCTAATTCAATCAAGGAAACACTGCATGTTGGTGAAGGGCATATTGAAGAAGGATCAGCCGAGTGGTTCTTGTGGGAGAACAACTCCATTTGGCTCACTAACTTCACACACCATCAGGCTTCCAAGCAGCTCTCAAAGAAACTCAGTTTTCACACTCTATGCTTAGTGCCCTTTGAGTGCCTAGGACTGAAAAGAAGCTTGGTGAGCATCCCACACAAACGAATGCTCCACATGCGGGTTTCACATGCCACCAACTCCACATTCACAGGCAACTTCAGAGCCACAGCCGTTATCAGATAGCCCTCAATGCAAAGGCTCTAGACGCAAATATTGGTGTGAGAGCTAATTCAATCAAGGAAACACTGCATGTTGGTGAAGGGCATATTGAAGAAGGATCAGCCGAGTGGTTCTTGTGGGAGAACAACTCCATTTGGCTCACTAACTTCACACACCATCAGGCTTCCAAGCAGCTCTCAAGGAAACTCAGTTTTCACACTCTATGCTTAGTGCCCTTTGAGTGCATTATCTAGGAATGAACCTGGTAGAGCATCCCACACAAATGAATGCTCCACATGCGGGTTTCACATGCCACCAACTCCACATTCACAGGCAACTTCAGCGCCACAGCCGTTTTCAGATAGCCCTCAATGCAAAGGCTCTAGACGCAAATATTGGTGTGAGAGCTAATTCAATGAAGGAAACACTGCATGTTGGTGAAGGGCATATTGAAGAAGGATCAGCCGAGTGGTTCTTGTGGGAGAACAACTCCATTTGGCTCACTAACTTCACACACCATCAGGCTTCCAAGCAGCTCTCAAGGAAACTCAGTTTTCACACTCTATGCTTAGTGATCTTTGAGTGCCTAGGACTGAAATGAACCTGGTAGAACATCCCACACAAACGAATGCTCCACATGCGGGTTTCACATGCCACCAACTCCACATTCACAGGCAACTTCAGCGCCACAGCCGTTTTCAGATAGCCCTCAATGCAAAGGATCTAGACGCAAATATTGGTGTGAGAGCTAATTCAATCAAGGAAACACTGCATGTTGGTGCAGGGCATATTGAAGAAGGATCAGCCGAGTGGTTCTTGTGGGAGAACAACTCCATTTGGCTCACTAACTTCACACACCATCAGGCTTCCAAGCAGTTCTCAAAGAAACTCAGTTTTCACACTCTATGCTTAGTGCCGTTTGAGTGCCTAGGACTGAAATGAAGCTTGGTGAGCATCCCACACAAACGAATGCTCCACATGCGGGTTTCACATGCCACCAACTCCACATTCACAGGCAACTTCAGAGCCACAAGCCGTTATCAGATAGCCCCTCAATGCAAAGGCTCTAGACGCAAATATTGGTGTGAGAGCTAATTCAATCAAGGAAACACTGCATGTTGGTGAAGGGCATATTGAAGAAGGATCAGCCGAGTGGTTCTTGTGGGAGAACAACTCCATTTGGCTCACTAACTTCACACACCATCAGGGCTTCCAAGCAGCTCTCAAGGAAACTCAGTTTTTCACACTCTATGCTTAGTGCCCTTTGAGTGCATTATCTAGGAATGAACCTGGTAGAGCATCCCACACAAATGAATGCTCCACATGCGGGTTTCACATGCCACCAAACTCCACATTCACAGGCAAACTTCAGCGCCACAGCCGTTTTCAGATAGCCCTCAATGCAAAGGCTCTAGACGCAAATATTGGTGTGAGAGCTAATTCAATGAAGGAAACACTGCATGTTGGTGAAGGGCATATTGAAGAAGGATCAGCCGAGTGGGTTCTTGTGGGAGAAACAAACTCCATTTGGCTCACTAACTTCACACACCATCAGGCTTCCAAGCAGCTCTCAAGGAAACTCAGTTTTTCACACTCTATGCTTAGTGATCTTTGAGTGCCTAGGACTGAAATGAACCTGGTAGAACATCCCACACAAACGAATGCTCCACATGCGGGTTTCACATGCCACCAACTCCACATTCACAGGCAACTTCAGCGCCACAGCCGTTTTCAGATAGCCCTCAATGCAAAGGCTCTAGACGCAAATATTGGTGTGAGAGCTAATTCAATCAAGGAAACACTGCATGTTGGTGCAGGGCATATTGAAGAAGGATCAGCCGAGTGGTTCTTGTGGGAGAACAACTCCATTTGGCTCACTAACTTCACACACCATCAGGCTTCCAAGCAGTTCTCAAAGAAACTCAGTTTTCACACTCTATGCTTAGTGCCGTTTGAGTGCCTAGGACTGAAATGAAGCTTGGTGAGCATCCCACACAAACGAATGCTCCACATGCGGGTTTCACATGCCACCAACTCCACATTCTCAGGCAACTTCAGCGCCACAGCCGTTTTCAGATAGCCCTCAATGCAAAGGCTCTAGACGCAAATATTGGTGTGAGAGCTAATTCAATCAAGGAAACACTGCATGTTTTTGAAGGGCATATTGAAGAAGGATCAGCCGAGTGCTTCTTGTGGGAGAACAACTCCATTTGGCTCACTAACTTCACACACCATCAGGCTTCCAAGCAGCTCTCAAGGAAACTCAGTTTTCACACTCTATGCTTAGTGCCCTTTGAGTGCATTATCTAGGAATGAACCTGGTAGAGCATAACACACAAACGAATGCTCCACATGCGGGTTTCACATGCCACCAACTCCACGTTCACAGGCAACTTCAGAGCCACAGCCGTTTTCAGATAGCCCTCAATGCAAAGGGTTTAGACGCAAATATTGGTGTGAGAGCTAATTCAATGAAGGAAACACTGCATGTTGGTGAAGGGCATATTGAAGAAGGATCAGCCGAGTGGTTCTTGTGGGAGAACAACTCCATTTGGCTCACTAACTTCACACACCATCAGGCTTCCAAGCAGCTCTCAAGGAAACTCAGTTTTCACACTCTATGCTTAGTGATCTTTGAGTGCCTAGGACTGAAATGAATCTGGTAGAACATCCCACACAAACGAATGCTCCACATGCGGGTTTCACATGCCACCAACTCCACATTCACAGGCAACTTCAGCGCCACAGCCGTTTTCAGATAGCCCTCAATGCAAAGGCTCTAGACGCAAATATTGGTGTGAGAGCTAATTCAATGAAGGAAACACTGCATGTTGGTGAAGGGCATATTGAAGAAGGATCAGCCGAGTGGTTCTTGTGGGAGAACAACTCCATTTGGCTCACTAACTTCACACACCATCAGGCTTCCAAGCAGCTCTCAAGGAAACTCAGTTTTCACACTCTATGCTTAGTGCCCTTTGAGTGCCTAGGACTGAAAAGAAGCTTGGTGAGCATCCCACACAAACGAATGCTCCACATGCGGGTTTCACATGCCACCACCTCCACATTCACAGGCAACTTCAGAGCCACAGCCGTTTTCAGATAGCCCTCAATGCAAAGGGTTTAGACGCAAATATTGGTGTGAGAGGTAATTCAATCAAGGAAACACTGCATGTTGGTGAAGGGCATATTGAAGAAGGATCAGCCGAGTGGTTCTTGTGGGAGAACAACTCCATTTGGCTGACTAACTTCACACACCATCAGGCTTCCAAGCAGCTCTCAAGGAAACTCAGTTTTCACACTCTATGCTTAGTGCCCTTTGAGTGCATTATCTAGGAATGAACCTGGTAGAGCATCCCACACAAACGAATGCTCCACATGCGGGTTTCACATGCCACCAACTCCACATTCACAGGCAACTTCAGCGCCACAGCCGTTATCAGATAGCCCTCAATGCAAAGGCTCTAGACGCAAATATTGGTGTGAGAGCTAATTCAATGAAGGAAACACTGCATGTTGGTGAAGGGCATATTGAAGAAGGATCAGCCGAGTGGTTCTTGTGGGAGAACAACTCCATTTGGCTCACTAACTTCACACACCATCAGGCTTCCAAGCAGGAAACTCAGTTTTCACACTTTATGCTTAGTGATCTTTGAGTGCCTAGGACTGAAATGAACGTGGTAGAACATCCCACACAAACGAATGCTCCACATGCGGGTTTCACATGCCACCAACTCCACATTCACAGGCAACTTCAGCGCCACAGCCGTTTTCAGATAGCCCTCAATGCAAAGGCTCTAGACGCAAATATTGGTGTGAGAGCTAATTCAATGAAGGAAACACTGCATGTTGGTGAAGTGCATATTGAAGAAGGATCAGCCGAGTGGTTCTTGTGGGAGAACAACTCCATTTGGCTCACTAACTTCACACACCATCAGGCTTCCAAGCAGCTCTCAAGGAAACTCAGTTTTCACACTCTATGCTTAGTGCCCTTTGAGTGCCTAGGACTGAAAAGAAGCTTGGTGAGCATCCCACACAAACGAATGCTCCACATGCGGGTTTCACATGCCACCAACTCCACATTCACAGGCAACTTCAGAGCCACAGCCGTTTTCAGATAGCCCTCAATGCAAAGGCTCTAGACGCAAATATTGGTGTGAGAGGTAATTCAATCAAGGAAACACTGCATGTTGGTGAAGGGCATATTGAAGAAGGATCAGCCGAGTGGTTCTTGTGGGAGAACAACTCCATTTGGCTCACTAACTTCACACACCATCAGGCTTCCAAGCAGCTCTCAAGGAAACTCAGTTTTCACACTCTATGCTTAGTGCCCTTTGAGTGCATTATCTAGGAATGAACCTGGTAGAGCATCCCTCACAAACGAATGCTCCACATGCGGGTTTCACATGCCAACAACTCCACATTCACAGGCAACTTCAGCGCCACAGCCGTTATCAGATAGCCCTCAATGCAAAGGCTCTAGACGCAAATATTGGTGTGAGAGCTAATTCAATGAAGGAAACACTGCATGTTGGTGAAGGGCATATTGAAGAAGGATCAGCCGAGTGGTTCTTGTGGGAGAACAACTCCATTTGGCTCACTAACTTCACACACCATCAGGCTTCCAAGCAGCTCTCAAGGAAACTCAGTTTTCACACTCTATGCTTAGTGATCTTTGAGTGCCTAGGACTGAAATGAACCTGGTAGAACATCCCACACAAACGAATGCTCCACATGCGGGTTTCACATGCCACCAACTCCACATTCACAGGCAACTTCAGCGCCACAGCCGTTTTCAGATAGCCCTCAATGCAAAGGCTCTAGACGCAAATATTGGTGTGAGAGCTAATTCAATGAAGGAAACACTGCATGTTGGTGAAGTGCATATTGAAGAAGGATCAGCCGAGTGGTTCTTGTGGGAGAACAACTCCATTTGGCTCACTAACTTCACACACCATCAGGCTTCCAAGCAGCTCTCAAGGAAACTCAGTTTTCACACTCTATGCTTAGTGCCCTTTGAGTGCCTAGGACTGAAAAGAAGCTTGGTGAGCATCCCACACAAACGAATGCTCCACATGCGGGTTTCACATGCCACCAACTCCACATTCACAGGCAACTTCAGAGCCACAGCCGTTTTCAGATAGCCCTCAATGCAAAGGGTTTAGACGCAAATATTGGTGTGAGAGGTAATTCAATCAAGGAAACACTGCATGTTGGTGAAGGGCATATTGAAGAAGGATCAGCCGAGTGGTTCTTGTGGGAGAACAACTCCATTTGGCTCACTAACTTCACACACCATCAGGCTTCCAAGCAGCTCTCAAGGAAACTCAGTTTTCACACTCTATGCTTAGTGCCCTTTGAGTGCATTATCTAGGAATGAACCTGGTAGAGCATCCCACACATACGAATGCTCCACATGCGGGTTTCACATGCCACCAACTCCACATTCACAGGCAACTTCAGCGCCACAGCCGTTTTCAGATAGCCCTCAATGCAAAGGCTCTAGACGCAAATATTGGTGTGAGAGCTAATTCAATCAAGGAAACACTGCATGTTGGTGAAGGGCATATTGAAGAAGGATCAGCCGAGTGGTTCTTGTGGGAGAACAACTCCATTTGGCTCACTAACTTCACACACCATCAGGCTTCCAAGCAGCTCTCAAGGAAACTCAGTTTTCACACTCTATGCTTAGTGCCCTTTGAGTGCATTATCTAGGAATGAACCTGGTAGAGCATCCCACAAAAACGAATGCTCCACATGCGGGTTTCACATGCCACCAACTCCACATTCTCAGGCAACTTCAGCACCACAGCCGTTTTCAGATAGCCCTCAATGCAAAGGCTCTAGACGCAAATATTGGTGTGAGAGCTAATTCAATCAAGGAAACACGGCATGTTGGTGAAGTGCATATTGAAGAAGGATCAGCCGAGTGGTTCTTGTGGGAGAACAACTCCATTTGGCTCACTAACTTCACACACCATCAGGCTTCCAAGCAGTTCTCAAGGAAACTCAGTTTTCACACTCTATGCTTAGTGCCGTTTGAGTGCCTAGGACTGAAATGAAGCTTGGTGAGCATCCCACACAAACGAATGCTCCACATGCGGGTTTCACATGCCACCAACTCCACATTCACAGGCAACTTCAGCGCCACAGCCGTTTTCAGATAGCCCTCAATGCAAAGGCTCTAGACGCAAATATTGGTGTGAGAGCTAATTCAATCAAGGAAACACTGCATGTTGATGAAGGGCATATTGAAGAAGGATCAGCCGAGTGGTTCTTGTGGGAGAACAACTCCATTTGGCTCACTAACTTCACACACCATCAGGCTTCCAAGCAGCTCTCAAGGAAACTCAGTTTTCACACTCTATGCTTAGTGCCCTTTGAGTGCATTATCTAGGAATGAACCTGGTAGAGCATCCCACACAAACGAATGCTCCACATGCGGGTTTCACATGCCACCAACTCCACATTCACAGGCAACTTCAGAGCCACAGCCGTTTTCAGATAGCCCTCAATGCAAAGGCTCTAGACGCAAATATTGGTGTGAGAGCTAATTCAATCAAGGAAACACTGCATGTTGGTGAAGGGCATATTGAAGAAGGATCAGCCGAGTGGTTCTTGTGGGAGAACAACTCCATTTGGCTCACTAACTTCACACACCATCAGGCTTCCAAGCAGCTCTCAAGGAAACTCAGTTTTCACACTCTATGCTTAGTGCCCTTTGAGTGCATTATCTAGGAATGAACCTGGTAGAGCATCCCACACAAACGAATGCTCCACATGCGGGTTTCACATGCCACCAACTCCACATTCTCAGGCAACTTCAGCGCCACAGCCGTTTTCAGATAGCCCTCAATGCAAAGGCTCTAGACGCAAATATTGGTGTGAGAGCTAATTCAATCAAGGAAACACTGCATGTTGGTGCAGGGCATATTGAAGAAGGATCAGCCGAGTGGTTCTTGTGGGAGAACAACTCCATTTGGCTCACTAACTTCACACACCATCAGGCTTCCAAGCAGTTCTCAAGGAAACTCAGTTTTCACACTCTATGCTTAGTGCCGTTTGAGTGCCTAGGACTGAAATGAAGCTTGGTGAGCATCCCACACAAACGAATGCTCCACATGCGGGTTTCACATGCCACCAACTCCACATTCTCAGGCAACTTCAGCGCCACAGCCGTTTTCAGATAGCCCTCAATGCAAAGGCTCTAGACGCAAATATTGGTGTGAGAGCTAATTCAATCAAGGAAACACTGCATGTTGGTGAAGGGCATATTGAAGAAGGATCAGCCGAGTGCTTCTTGTGGGAGAACAACTCCATTTGGCTCACTAACTTCACACACCATCAGGCTTCCAAGCAGCTCTCAAGGAAACTCAGTTTTCACACTCTATGCTTAGTGCCCTTTGAGTGCCTAGGACTGAAATGAAGCTTGGTGAGCATCCCACACAAACGAATGCTCCACATGCGGGTTTCACATGCCACCAACTCCACATTCACAGGCAACTTCAGCGCCACAGCCGTTTTCAGATAGCCCTCAATGCAAAGGCTCTAGACGCAAATATTGGTGTGAGAGCTAATTCAATCAAGGAAACACTGCATGTTGGTGAAGGGCATATTGAAGAAGGATCAGCCGAGTGGTTCTTGTGGGAGAACAACTCCATTTGGCTCACTAACTTCACACACCATCAGGCTTCCAAGCAGCTCTCAAGGAAACTCAGTTTTCACACTCTATGCTTAGTGCCCTTTGAGTGCATTATCTAGGAATGAACCTGGTAGAGCATCCCACACAAACGAATGCTCCACATGCGGGTTTCACATGCCACCAACTCCACATTCTCAGGCAACTTCAGCGCCACAGCCATTTTCAGATAGCCCTCAATGCAAAGGCTCTAGACGCAAATATTGGTGTGAGAGCTAATTCAATCAAGGAAACACTGCATGTTGGTGCAGGGCATATTGAAGAAGGATCAGCCGAGTGGTTCTTGTGGGAGAACAACTCCATTTGGCTCACTAACTTCACACACCATCAGGCTTCCAAGCAGCTCTCAAGGAAACTCAGTTTTCACACTCTATGCTTAGTGCCCTTTGAGTGCATTATCTAGGAATGACCCTGGTAGAGCATCCCACAAAAACGAATGCTCCACATGCGGGTTTCACATGCCACCAACTCCACATTTTCAGGCAACTTCAGCACCACAGCCGTTTTCAGATAGCCCTCAATGCAAAGGCTCTAGACGCAAATATTGGTGTGAGAGCTAATTCAATCAAGGAAACACTGCATGTTGGTGAAGGGCATATTGAAGAAGGATCAGCCGAGTGGTTCTTGTGGGAGAACAACTCCATTTGGCTCACTAACTTCACACACCATCAGGCTTCCAAGCAGCTCTCAAGGAAACTCAGTTTTCACACTCTATGCTTAGTGCCCTTTGAGTGCCTAGGACTGAAATGAAGCTTGGTGAGCATCCCACACAAACGAATGCTCCACATGCGGGTTTCACATGCCACCAACTCCACATTCACAGGCAACTTCAGCGCCACAGCCGTTTTCAGATAGCCCTCAATGCAAAGGCTCTAGACGCAAATATTGGTGTGAGAGCTAATTCAATCAAGGAAACACTGCATGTTGGTGAAGGGCATATTGAAGATGGATCAGCCAAGTGGTTCTTGTGGGAGAACAACTCCATTTGGCTCACTAACTTCACACACCATCAGGCTTCCAAGCAGCTCTCAAGGAAACTCAGTTTTCACACTCTATGCTTAGTGCCCTTTGAGTGCATTATCTAGGAATGAACCTGGTAGAGCATCCCACACAAACGAATGCTCCACATGCGGGTTTCACATGCCACCAACTCCACATTCTCAGGCAACTTCAGCGCCACAGCCGTTTTCAGATAGCCCTCAATGAAAAAGCTCTAGATGCAAATATTGCTGTGAGAGCTAATTCAATCAAGGAAACACTGCATGTTGGTGCAGGGCATATTGAAGAAGGATCAGCCGAGTGGTTCTTGTGGGAGAACAACTCCATTTGGCTCACTAACTTCACACACCATCAGGCTTCCAAGCAGCTCTCAAGGAAACTCAGTTTTCACACTCTATGCTTAGTGCTCTTTGAGTGCATTATCTAGGAATGAACCTGGTAGAGCATCCCACACATACGAATGCTCCACATGCGGGTTTCACATGCCACCAACTCCATATTCACAGGCAACTTCAGCGCCACAGCCGTTTTCAGATAGCCCTCAATGCAAAGGCTCTAGACGCAAATATTGGTGTGAGAGCTAATTCAATCAAGGAAACACTGCATGTTGGTGCAGGGCATATTGAAGAAGGATCAGCCGAGTGGTTCTTGTGGGAGAACAACTCCATTTGGCTCACTAACTTCACATACCATCAGGCTTCCAAGCAGCTCTCAAAGAAACTCAGTTTTCACACTCTATGCTTAGTGCCCTTTGAGTGCCTAGGACTGAAATGAAGCTTGGTGAGCATCCCACACAAACGAATGCTCCACATGCGGGTTTCACATGCCACCAACTCCACATTCACAGGCAACTTCAGAGCCACAGCCGTTTTCAGATAGCCCTCAATGCAAAGGCTCTAGACGCAAATATTGGTGTGAGAGCTAATTCAATCAAGGGAACACTGCATGTTGGTGAAGGGCATATTGAAGAAGGATCAGCCGAGTGGTTCTTGTGGGAGAACAACTCCATTTGGCTCACTAACTTCACACACCATCAGGCTTCCAAGCAGCTCTCAAGGAAACTCAGTTTTCACACTCTATGCTTAGTGCCCTTTGAGTGCATTATCTAGGAATGAACCTGGTAGAGCATCCCACACAAACGAATGCTCCACATGCGGGTTTCACATGCCACCAACTCCATATTCACAGGCAACTTCAGCGCCACAGCCGTTTTCAGATAGCCCTCAATGCAAAGGCTCTAGACGCAAATATTGGTGTGAGAGCTAATTCAATCAAGGAAACACTGCATGTTGGTGCAGGGCATATTGAAGAAGGATCAGCCGAGTGGTTCTTGTGGGAGAACAACTCCATTTGGCTCACTAACTTCACATACCATCAGGCTTCCAAGCAGCTCTCAAAGAAACTCAGTTTTCACACTCTATGCTTAGTGCCCTTTGAGTGCCTAGGACTGAAATGAAGCTTGGTGAGCATCCCACACAAACGAATGCTCCACATGCGGGTTTCACATGCCACCAACTCCACATTCACAGGCAACTTCAGCGCCACAGCCGTTTTCAGATAGCCCTCAATGCAAAGGCTCTAGACGCAAATATTGGTGTGAGAGCTAATTCAATCAAGGAAACACTGCATGTTGGTGAAGGGCATATTGAAGAAGGATCAGCCGAGTGGTTCTTGTGGGAGAACAACTCCATTTGGCTCACTAACTTTACACACCATCAGGCTTCCAAGCAGCTCTCAAGGAAACTCAGTTTTCACACTCTATGCTTAGTGCCCTTTGAGTGCATTATCTAGGAATGAACCTGGTAGAGCATCCCACACAAACGAATGCTCCACATGCGGGTTTCACATGCCACCAACTCCACATTCACAGGCAACTTCAGCGCCACAGCCGTTTTCAGATAGCCCTCAATGCAAAGGCTCTAGACGCAAATATTGGTGTGAGAGCTAATTCAATCAAGGAAACACTGCATGTTGGTGAAGGGCATATTGAAGAAGGATCAGCCGAGTGGTTCTTGTGGGAGAACAACTCCATTTGGCTCACTAACTTCACACACCATCAGGCTTCCAAGCAGCTCTCAAGGAAACTCAGTTTTCACACTCTATGCTTAGTGCCCTTTGAGTGCCGAGGACGGAAATGAAGCTTGGTGAGCATCCCACACAAACGAATGCTCCACATGCGGGTTTCACATGCCACCAACTCCACATTCACAGGCAACTTCAGCGCCACAGCCGTTTTCAGATAGCCCTCAATGCAAAGGCTCTAGACGCAAATATTGGTGTGAGAGCTAATTCAATCAAGGGAACACTGCATGTTGGTGAAGGGCATATTGAAGAAGGATCAGCCGAGTGGTTCTTGTGGGAGAACAACTCCATTTGGCTCACTAACTTCACACACCATCAGGCTTCCAAGCAGCTCTCAAGGAAACTCAGTTTTCACACTCTATGCTTAGTGCCCTTTGAGTGCATTATCTAGGAATGAACCTGGTAGAGCATCCCACACAAACGAATGCTCCACATGCGGGTTTCACATGCCACCAACTCCACATTCTCAGACAACTTCAGCGCCACAGCCGTTTTGAGATAGCCCTCAATGCAAAGGCTCTAGACGCAAATATTGGTGTGAGAGGTAATTCAATCAAGGAAACACTGCATGTTGGTGAAGGGCATATTGAAGAAGGATCAGCCGAGTGGTTCTTGTTGGAGAACAACTCCATTTGGCTCACTAACTTCACACACCATCAGGCTTCCAAGCAGCTCTCAAGGAAACTCAGTTTTCACACTCTATGCTTAGTGCCCTTTGAGTGCATTATCTAGGAATGACCCTAGTAGAGCATCCCACACATACGAATGCTCCACATGCGGGTTTCACATGCCACCAACTCCACATTCTCAGGCAACTTCAGCGCCACAGCCGTTTTCAGATAGCCCTCAATGCAAAGGCTCTAGACGCAAATATTGGTGTGAGAGCTAATTCAATCAAGGAAACACTGCATGTTGGTGAAGGGCATATTGAAGAAGGATCAGCCGAGTGGTTCTTGTGGGAGAACAACTCCATTTGGCTCACTAACTTCACACACCATCAGGCTTCCAAGCAGCTCTCAAAGAAACTCAGTTTTCACACTCTATGCTTAGTGCCCTTTGAGTGCATTATCTAGGAATGAACCTGGTAGAGCATCCCACACAAACGAATGCTCCACATGCGGGTTTCACATGCCACCAACTCCACATTCTCAGGCAACTTCAGCGCCACAGCCGTTTTCAGATAGCCCTCAATGCAAAGGCTCTAGACGCAAATATTGGTGTGAGAGCTAATTCAATCAAGGAAACACTGCATGTTGGTGAAGGGCATATTGAAGAAGGATCAGCCGAGTGGTTCTTGTGGGAGAACAACTCCATTTGGCTCACTAACTTCACACACCATCAGGCTTCCAAGCAGCTCTCAAGGAAACTCAGTTTTCACACTCTATGCTTAGTGCCCTTTGAGTGCATTATCTAGGAATGAACCTGGTAGAGCATCCCACACAAACGAATGCTCCACATGCGGGTTTCACATGCCACCAACTCCACATTCACAGGCAACTTCAGCGCCACAGCCGTTTTCAGATAGCCCTCAATGCAAAGGCTCTAGACGCAAATATTTGTGTGAGAGCTAATTCAATCAAGGAAACACTGCATGTTGGTGAAGGGCATATTGAAGAAGGATCAGCCGAGTGGTTCTTGTGGGAGAACAACTCCATTTGGCTCACTAACTTCACACACCATCAGGCTTCCAAGCAGCTCTCAAGGAAACTCAGTTTTCACACTCTATGCTTAGTGCCCTTTGAGTGCCTAGGACTGAAATGAAGCTTGGTGAGCATCCCACACAAACGAATGCTCCACATGCGGGTTTCACATGCCACCAACTCCACATTCACAGGCAACTTCAGCGCCACAGCCGTTTTCAGATAGCCCTCAATGCAAAGGCTCTAGACGCAAATATTGGTGTGAGAGCTAATTCAATCAAGGGAACACTGCATGTTGGTGAAGGGCATATTGAAGAAGGATCAGCCGAGTGGTTCTTGTGGGAGAACAACTCCATTTGGCTCACTAACTTCACACCATCAGGCTTCCAAGCAGCTCTCAAGGAAACTCAGTTTTCACACTCTATGCTTAGTGCCCTTTGAGTGCATTATCTAGGAATGAACCTGGTAGAGCATCCCACACAAACGAATGCTCCACATGCGGGTTTCACATGCCACCAACTCCACATTCTCAGACAACTTCAGAGCCACAGCCGTTTTCAGATAGCCCTCAATGCAAAGGCTCTAGACGCAAATATTGGTGTGAGAGCTAATTCAATCAAGGAAACACTGCATGTTGGTGAAGGGCATATTGAAGAAGGATCAGCCGAGTGGTTCTTGTGGGAGAACAACTCCATTTGGCTCACTAACTTCACACACCATCAGGCTTCCAAGCAGCTCTCAAGGAAACTCAGTTTTCACACTCTATGCTTAGTGCCCTTTGAGTGCATTATCTAGGAATGACCCTAGTAGAGCATCCCACACATACGAATGCTCCACATGCGGGTTTCACATGCCACCAACTCCACATTCACAGGCAACTTCAGCGCCACAGCCGTTTTCAGATAGCCCTCAATGCAAAGGCTCTAGACGCAAATATTGGTGTGAGAGCTAATTCAATCAAGGAAACACTGCATGTTGGTGAAGGGCATATTGAAGAAGGATCAGCCGAGTGGTTCTTGTGGGAGAACAACTCCATTTGGCTCACTAACTTCACACACCATCAGGCTTCCAAGCAGCTCTCAAAGAAACTCAGTTTTCACACTCTATGCTTAGTGCCCTTTGAGTGCATTATCTAGGAATGAACCTATTAGAGCATCCCACACAAACGAATGCTCCACATGCGGGTTTCACATGCCACCAACTCCACATTCTCAGGCAACTTCAGCGCCACAGCCGTTTTCAGATAGCCCTCAATGCAAAGGCTCTAGACGCAAATATTGGTGTGAGAGGTAATTCATTCAAGGAAACACTGCATGTTGGTGAAGGGCATATTGAAGAAGGATCAGCCGAGTGGTTCTTGTGGGAGAACAACTCCATTTGGCTCACTAACTTCACACACCATCAGGCTTCCAAGCAGCTCTCAAGGAAACTCAGTTTTCACACTCTATGCTTAGTGCCCTTTGAGTGCATTATCTAGGAATGAACCTGGTAGAGCATCCCACACATACGAATGCTCCACATGCGGGTTTCACATGCCACCAACTCCACATTCACAGGCAACTTCAGCGCCACAGCCGTTTTCAGATAGCCCTCAATGCAAAGGCTCTAGACGCAAATATTTGTGTGAGAGCTAATTCAATCAAGGAAACACTGCATGTTGGTGAAGGGCATATTGAAGAAGGATCAGCCGAGTGGTTCTTGTGGGAGAACAACTCCATTTGGCTCACTAACTTCACACACCATCAGGCTTCCAAGCAGCTCTCAAGGAAACTCAGTTTTCACACTCTATGCTTAGTGCCCTTTGAGTGCCTAGGACGGAAATTAATCTTGGTGAGCATCCCACACATACGAATGCTCCACATGCGGGTTTCACATGCCACCAACTCCACATTCTCAGGCAACTTCAGCGCCACAGCCGTTTTCAGATAGCCCTCAATGCAAAGGCTCTAGACGCAAATATTGGTGTGAGAGCTAATTCAATCAAGGAAACACTGCATGTTGGTGAAGGGCATATTGAAGCAGGATCAGCCGAGTGGTTCTTGTGGGAGAACAACTCCATTTGGCTCACTAACTTCACACACCATCAGGCTTCCAAGCAGCTCTCAAGGAAACTCAGTTTTCACACTCTATGCTTAGTGCCCTTTGAGTGCATTATCTAGGAATGAACCTGGTAGAGCATCCCACACAAACGAATGCTCCACATGCGGGTTTCACATGCCACCAACTCCACATTCACAGGCAACTTCAGCGCCACAGCCGTTTTCAGATAGCCCTCAATGCAAAGGCTCTAGACGCAAATATTGGTGTGAGAGCTAATTCAATCAAGGAAACACTGCATGTTGGTGAAGGGCATATTGAAGAAGGATCAGCCGAGTGGTTCTTGTGGGAGAACAACTCCATTTGGCTCACTAACTTCACACACCATCAGGCTTCCAAGCAGCTCTCAAGGAAACTCAGTTTTCACACTCTATGCTTAGTGCCGTTTGAGTGCCTAGGACTGAAATTAATCTTGGTGAGCATCCCACACAAACGAATGCTCCACATGCGGGTTTCACATGCCACCAACTCCACATTCACAGGCAACTTCAGCGCCACAGCCGTTTTCAGATAGCCCTCAATGCAAAGAATTTTGACGCAAATATTGGTGTGAGAGCTAATTCAATCAAGGAAACACTGCATGTTGGTGCAGGGCATATTGAAGAAGGATCAGCCGAGTGGTTCTTGTGGGAGAACAACTCCATTTGGCTCACTAACTTCACACACCATCAGGCTTCCAAGCAGCTCTCAAGGAAACTCAGTTTTCACACTCTATGCTTAGTGCCCTTTGAGTGCATTATCTAGGAATGAACCTGGTAGAGCATCCCACACAAACGAATGCTCCACATGCGGGTTTCACATGCCACCAACTCCACATTCTCAGACAACTTCAGCGCCACAGCCGTTTTCAGATAGCCCTCAATGCAAAGGCTCTAGACGCAAATATTGGTGTGAGAGGTAATTCAATCAAGGAAACACTGCATGTTGGTGAAGGGCATATTGAAGAAGGATCAGCCGAGTGGTTCTTGTGGGAGAACAACTCCATTTGGCTCACTAACTTCACACACCATCAGGCTTCCAAGCAGCTCTCAAGGAAACTCAGTTTTCACACTCTATGCTTAGTGCCCTTTGAGTGCATTATCTAGGAATGACCCTAGTAGAGCATCCCACACATACGAATGCTCCACATGCGGGTTTCACATGCCACCAACTCCACATTCACAGGCAACTTCAGCGCCACAGCCGTTTTCAGATAGCCCTCAAGGCAAAGGCTCTAGACGCAAATATTGGTGTGAGAGCTAATTCAATCAAGGAAACACTGCATGTTGGTGAAGGGCATATTGAAGAAGGATCAGCCGAGTGGTTCTTGTGGGAGAACAACTCCATTTGGCTCACTAACTTCACACACCATCAGGCTTCCAAGCAGCTCTCAAAGAAACTCAGTTTTCACACTCTATGCTTAGTGCCCTTTGAGTGCATTATCTAGGAATGAACCTGGTAGAGCATCCCACACAAACGAATGCTCCACATGCGGGTTTCACATGCCACCAACTCCACATTCTCAGGCAACTTCAGCGCCACAGCCGTTTTCAGATAGCCCTCAATGCAAAGGCTCTAGACGCAAATATTGGTGTGAGAGGTAATTCATTCAAGGAAACACTGCATGTTGGTGAAGGGCATATTGAAGAAGGATCAGCCGAGTGGTTCTTGTGGGAGAACAACTCCATTTGGCTCACTAACTTCACACACCATCAGGCTTCCAAGCAGCTCTCAAGGAAACTCAGTTTTCACACTCTATGCTTAGTGCCCTTTGAGTGCATTATCTAGGAATGAACCTGGTAGAGCATCCCACACATACGAATGCTCCACATGCGGGTTTCACATGCCACCAACTCCACATTCACAGGCAACTTCAGCGCCACAGCCGTTTTCAGATAGCCCTCAATGCAAAGGCTCTAGACGCAAATATTTGTGTGAGAGCTAATTCAATCAAGGAAACACTGCATGTTGGTGAAGGGCATATTGAAGAAGGATCAGCCGAGTGGTTCTTGTGGGAGAACAACTCCATTTGGCTCACTAACTTCACACACCATCAGGCTTCCAAGCAGCTCTCAAGGAAACTCAGTTTTCACACTCTATGCTTAGTGCCCTTTGAGTGCCTAGGACTGAAATGAAGCTTGGTGAGCATCCCACACAAACGAATGCTCCACATGCGGGTTTCACATGCCACCAACTCCACATTCTCAGGCAACTTCAGCGCCACAGCCGTTTTCAGATAGCCCTCAATGCAAAGGCTCTAGACGCAAATATTGGTGTGAGAGCTAATTCAATCAAGGAAACACTGCATGTTGGTGAAGGGCATATTGAAGAAGGATCAGCCGAGTGGTTCTTGTGGGAGAACAACTCCATTTGGCTCACTAACTTCACACACCATCAGGCTTCCAAGCAGCTCTCAAGGAAACTCAGTTTTCACACTCTATGCTTAGTGCCCTTTGAGTGCATTATCTAGGAATGAACCTGGTAGAGCATCCCACACAAACGAATGCTCCACATGCGGGTTTCACATGCCACCAACTCCACATTCACAGGCAACTTCAGCGCCACAGCCGTTTTCAGATAGCCCTCAATGCAAAGGCTCTAGACGCAAATATTGGTGTGAGAGCTAATTCAATCAAGGAAACACTGCATGTTGGTGAAGGGCATATTGAAGAAGGATCAGCCGAGTGGTTCTTGTGGGAGAACAACTCCATTTGGCTCACTAACTTCACACACCATCAGGCTTCCAAGCAGCTCTCAAGGAAACTCAGTTTTCACACTCTATGCTTAGTGCCGTTTGAGTGCCTAGGACTGAAATTAATCTTGGTGAGCATCCCACACAAACGAATGCTCCACATGCGGGTTTCACATGCCACCAACTCCACATTCACAGGCAACTTCAGCGCCACAGCCGTTTTCAGATAGCCCTCAATGCAAAGAATTTTGACGCAAATATTGGTGTGAGAGCTAATTCAATCAAGGAAACACTGCATGTTGGTGCAGGGCATATTGAAGAAGGATCAGCCGAGTGGTTCTTGTGGGAGAACAACTCCATTTGGCTCACTAACTTCACACACCATCAGGCTTCCAAGCAGCTCTCAAGGAAACTCAGTTTTCACACTCTATGCTTAGTGCCCTTTGAGTGCATTATCTAGGAATGAACCTGGTAGAGCATCCCACACAAACGAATGCTCCACATGCGGGTTTCACATGCCACCAACTCCATATTCACAGGCAACTTCAGCGTCACAGCCGTTTTCAGATAGCCCTCAATGCAAAGGCTCTAGACGCAAATATTGGTGTGAGAGCTAATTCAATGAAGGAAACACTGCATGTTGGTGAAGGGCATATTGAAGAAGGATCAGCCGAGTGGTTCTTGTGGGAGAACAACTCCATTTGGCTCACTAACGTCACACACCATCAGGCTTCCAAGCAGCTCTCAAAGAAACTCAGTTTTCACACTCTATGCTTAGTGCCCTTTGAGTGCCTAGGACTGAAATGAAGCTTGGTGAGCATCCCACACAAACGAATGCTCCACATGCGGGTTTCACATGCCACCAACTCCACATTCTCAGGCAACTTCAGCGCCACAGCCATTTTCAGATAGCCCTCAATGCAAAGGCTCTAGACGCAAATATTGGTGTGAGAGCTAATTCAATCAAGGGAACACTGCATGTTGGTGAAGGGCATATTGAAGAAGGATCAGCCGAGTGGTTCTTGTGGGAGAACAACTCCATTTGGCTCACTAACTTCACACACCATCAGGCTTCCAAGCAGCTCTCAAGGAAACTCAGTTTTCACACTCTATGCTTAGTGCCGTTTGAGTGCCTAGGACTGAAATTAATCTTGGTGAGCATCCCACACAAACGAATGCTCCACATGCGGGTTTCACATGCCACCAACTCCACATTCACAGGCAACTTCAGCGCCACAGCCGTTTTCAGATAGCCCTCAATGCAAAGGCTGAAGACGCAAATATTGGTGTGAGAGCTAATTCAATCAAGGAAACACTGCATGTTGGTGCAGGGCATATTGAAGAAGGATCAGCCGAGTGGTTCTTGTGGGAGAACAACTCCATTTGGCTCACTAACTTCACACACCATCAGGCTTCCAAGCAGCTCTCAAGGAAACTCAGTTTTCACACTCTATGCTTAGTGCCCTTTGAGTGCATTATCTAGGAATGAACCTGGTAGAGCATCCCACACAAACGAATGCTCCACATGCGGGTTTCACATGCCACCAACTCCATATTCACAGGCAACTTCAGCGTCACAGCCGTTTTCAGATAGCCCTCAATGCAAAGGCTCTAGACGCAAATATTGGTGTGAGAGCTAATTCAATCAAGGAAACACTGCATGTTGGTGAAGGGCATATTGAAGAAGGATCAGCCGAGTGGTTCTTGTGGGAGAACAACTCCATTGGGCTCACTAACTTCACACACCATCAGGCTTCCAAGCAGCTCTCAAAGAAACTCAGTTTTCACACTCTATGCTTAGTGCCCTTTGAGTGCCTAGGACTGAAATGAAGCTTGGTGAGCATCCCCACACAAACGAATGCTCCACATGCGGGTTTCACATGCCACCAACTCCACATTCACAGGCAACTTCAGCGCCACAGCCGTTTTCAGATAGCCCTCAATGCAAAGGCTCTAGACGCAAATATTGGTGTGAGAGCTAATTCAATCAAGGGAACACTGCATGTTGGTGAAGGGCATATTGAAGAAGGATCAGCCGAGTGGTTCTTGTGGGAGAACAACTCCATTTGGCTCACTAACTTCACACACCATCAGGCTTCCAAGCAGCTCTCAAAGAAACTCAGTTTTCACACTCTATGCTTAGTGCCCTTTGAGTGCCTAGGACTGAAATGAAGCTTGGTGAGCATCCCACACAAACGAATGCTCCACATGCGGGTTTCACATGCCACCAACTCCACATTCACAGGCAACTTCAGCGCCACAGCCGTTTTCAGATAGCCCTCAATGCAGAGGATCTAGACGCAAATATTGGTGTGAGAGCTAATTCAATCAAGGAAACACTGCATGTTGGTGAAGGGCATATTGAAGAAGGATCAGCCGAGTGGTTCTTGTGGGAGAACAACTCCATTGGCTCACTAACTTCACACACCATCAGGCTTCCAAGCAGCTCTCAAGAAACTCAGTTTTCACACTCTATGCTTAGTGCCCTTTGAGTGCATTATCTAGGAATGAACCTGGTAGAGCATCCCACACAAACGAATGCTCCACATGCGGGTTTCACATGCCACCAACTCCACATTCTCAGGCAACTTCAGCGCCACAGCCGTTTTCAGATAGCCCTCAATGCAAAGGCTCTAGACGCAAATATTGGTGTGAGAGGTAATTCATTCAAGGAAACACTGCATGTTGGTGAAGGGCATATTGAAGAAGGATCAGCCGAGTGGTTCTTGTGGGAGAACAACTCCATTTGGCTCACTAACTTCACACACCATCAGGCTTCCAAGCAGCTCTCAAGGAAACTCAGTTTTCACACTCTATGCTTAGTGCCGTTTGAGTGCCTAGGACGGAAATGAAGCTTGGTGAGCATCCCACACAAACGAATGCTCCACATGCGGGTTTCACATGCCACCAACTCCACATTCTCAGGCAACTTCAGCGCCACAGCCGTTTTCAGATAGCCCTCAATGCAAAGGCTCTAGACGCAAATATTGGTGTGAGAGCTAATTCATCAAGGAAACACTGCATGTTGGTGCAGGGCATATTGAAGAAGGATCAGCCGAGTGGTTCTTGTGGGAGAACAACTCCATTTGGCTCACTAACTTCACACACCATCAGGCTTCCAAGCAGCTCTCAAGGAAACTCAGTTTTCACACTCTATGCTTAGTGCCCTTTGAGTGCATTATCTAGGAATGAACCTGGTAGAGCATCCCACACATACGAATGCTCCACATGCGGGTTTCACATGCCACCAACTCCACATTCACAGGCAACTTCAGCGCCACAGCCGTTTTCAGATAGCCCTCAATGCAAAGGCTCTAGACGCAAATATTTGTGTGAGAGCTAATTCAATGAAGGAAACACTGCATGTTGGTGAAGGGCATATTGAAGAAGGATCAGCCGAGTGGTTCTTGTGGGAGAACAACTCCATTTGGCTCACTAACTTCACACACCATCAGGCTTCCAAGCAGCTCTCAAGGAAACTCAGTTTTCACACTCTGTGCTTAGTGCCCTTTGAGTGCCTAGACGGAAATGAAGCTTGGTGAGCATCCCACACAAACGAATGCTCCACATGCGGGTTTCACATGTCACCAACTCCACATTCTCAGGCAACTTCAGCGCCACAGCCGTTTTCAGATAGCCCTCAATGCAAAGGCTCTAGACGCAAATATTGGTGTGAGAGCTAATTCAATCAAGGAAACACTGCATGTTGGTGAAGGGCATATTGAAGAAGGATCAGCCGAGTGGTTCTTGTGGGAGAACAACTCCATTTGGCTCACTAACTTCACACACCATCAGGCTTCCAAGCAGCTCTCAAGGAAACTCAGTTTTCACACTCTATGCTTAGTGCCCTTTGAGTGCATTATCTAGGAATGAACCTGGTAGAGCATCCCACACAAACGAATGCTCCACATGCGGGTTTCACATGCCACCAACTCACATTCACAGGCAACTTCAGCGCCACAGCAATTTTCAGATAGCCCTCAATGCAAAGGCTCTAGACGCAAATATTGGTGTGAGAGCTAATTCAATCAAGGAAACACTGCGTGTGGTGAAGGGCATATTGAAGAAGGATCAGCCGAGTGGTTCTTGTGGGAGAACAACTCCATTTGGCTCACTAACTTCACACACCATCAGGCTTCCAAGCAGTTCTCAAGGAAACTCAGTTTTCACACTCTATGCTTAGTGCCGATTGAGTGCCTAGGACTGAAATGAAGCTTGGTGAGCATCCCACACAAACGAATGCTCCACATGCGGGTTTCACATGCCACCAACTCCACATTCTCAGGCAACTTCAGCGCCACAGCCGTTTTCAGATAGCCCTCAATGCAAAGGCTCAAGACGCAAATATTGGTGTGAGAGCTAATTCAATCAAGGAAACACTGCATGTTGGTGCAGGGCATATTGAAGAAGGATCAGCCGAGTGGTTCTTGTGGGAGAACAACTCCATTTGGCTCACTAACTTCACACACCATCAGGCTTCCAAGCAGCTCTCAAGGAAACTCAGTTTTCACACTCTATGCTTAGTGCCCTTTGAGTGCATTATCTAGGAATGAACCTGGTAGAGCATCCCACACATACGAATGCTCCACATGCGGGTTTCACATGCCACCAACTCCACATTCACAGGCAACTTCAGCGCCACAGCCATTTTCAGTTAGCCCTCAATGCAAAGGCTCTAGACGCAAATATTGGTGTGAGAGCTAATTCAATCAAGGAAACACTGCATGTTGGTGAAGGGCATATTGAAGAAGGATCAGCCGAGTGGTTCTTGTGGGAGAACAACTCCATTTGGCTCACTAACTTCACACACCATCAGGCTTCCAAGCAGCTCTCAAAGAAACTCAGTTTTCACACTCTATGCTTAGTGCCCTTTGAGTGCCTAGGACGGAAATGAAGCTTGGTGAGCATCCCACACAAACGAATGCTCCACATGCGGGTTTCACATGCCACCAACTCCACATTCTCAGGCAACTTCAGCGCCACAGCCGTTTTCAGATAGCCCTCAATGCAAAGGATCTAGACGCAAATATTGGTGTGAGAGCTAATTCAATCAAGGAAACACTGCATGTTGGTGAAGGGCATATTGAAGAAGGATCAGCCGAGTGGTTCTTGTGGGAGAACAACTCCATTTGGCTCACTAACTTCACACACCATCAGGCTTCAGAGCAGCTCTCAAAAAAACTCAGTTTTCACACTCTATGCTTAGTGCCGTTTGAGTGCATTATCTAGGAATGAACCTGGTAGAGCATCCCACACAAATGAATGCTCCACATGCGGGTTTCACATGCCACCAACTCCACATTCTCAGGCAACTTCAGCGCCACAGCCGTTTTCAGATAGCCCTCAATGCAAAGGCTCTAGACGCAAATATTGGTGTGAGAGCTAATTCAATCAAGGAAACACTGCATGTTGGTGAAGGGCATATTGAAGCAGGATCAGCCGAGTGGTTCTTGTGGGAGAACAACTCCATTGGGCTCACTAACTTCACACACCATCAGGCTTCCAAGCAGCTCTCAAGGAAACTCAGTTTTCACACTCTATGCTTAGTGCCCTTTGAGTGCATTATCTAGGAATGAACCTGGTAGAGCATCCCACACATACGAATGCTCCACATGCGGGTTTCACATGCCACCAACTCCACATTCACAGGCAACTTCAGCGCCACAGCCGTTTTCAGATAGCCCTCAATGCAAAGGCTCTAGACGCAAATATTGGTGTGAGAGCTAATTCAATCAAAGAAACACTGCATGTTGGTGAAGGGCATATTGAAGAAGGATCAGCCGAGTGGTTCTTGTGGGAGAACAACTCCATTTGGCTCACTAACTTCACACACCATCAGGCTTCCAAGCAGCTCTCAAGGAAACTCAGTTTTCACACTCTATGCTTAGTGCCCTTTGAGTGCCTAGGACTGAAATGAAGCTTGGTGAGCATCCCACACAAACGAATGCTCCACATGCGGGTTTCACATGCCACCAACTCCACATTCACAGGCAACTTCAGCGCCACAGCCGTTTTCAGATAGCCCTCAATGCAAAGGCTCTAGACGCAAATATTGGTGTGAGAGCTAATTCAATCAAGGAAACACTGCGTGTTGCTGAAGGGCATATTGAAGAAGGATCAGTCGAGTGGTTCTTGTGGGAGAACAACTCCATTTGGCTCACTAACTTCACACACCATCAGGCTTCCAAGCAGTTCTCAAGGAAACTCAGTTTTCACACTCTATGCTTAGTGCCGTTTGAGTGCCTAGGACTGAAATGAATCTTGGTGAGCATCCCACACAAACGAATGCTCCACATGCGGGTTTCACATGCCACCAACTCCACATTCTCAGGCAACTTCAGCGCCACAGCCGTTTTCAGATAGCCCTCAATGCAAAGGCTCTAGACGCAAATATTGGTGTGAGAGCTAATTCAATCAAGGAAACACTGCATGTTGGTGCAGGGCATATTGAAGAAGGATCAGCCGAGTGGTTCTTGTGGGAGAACAACTCCATTTGGCTCACTAACTTCACACACCATCAGGCTTCCAAGCAGCTCTCAAGGAAACTCAGTTTTCACACTCTATGCTTAGTGCCCTTTGAGTGCATTATCTAGGAATGAACCTGGTAGAGCATCCCACACAAACGAATGCTCCACATGCGGGTTTCACATGCCACCAACTCCATATTCACAGGCAACTTCAGCGCCACAGCCGTTTTCAGATAGCCCTCAATGCAAAGGCTCTAGACGCAAATATTGGTGTGAGAGCTAATTCAATCAAGGAAACACTGCATGTTGGTGAAGGGCATATTGAAGAAGGATCAGCCGAGTGGTTCTTGTGGGAGAACAACTCCATTTGGCTCACTAACTTCACACACACATCAGGCTTCCAAGCAGCTCTCAAAGAAACTCAGTTTTCACACTCTATGCTTAGTGCCCTTTGAGTGCATTATCTAGGAATGAACCTGGTAGAGCATCCCACACATACGAATGCTCCACATGCGGGTTTCACATGCCACCAACTCCACATTCACAGGCAACTTCAGCGCCACAGCCGTTTTCAGATAGCCCTCAATGCAAAGGCTCTAGACGCAAATATTGGTGTGAGAGCTAATTCAATCAAGGAAACACTGCATGTTGGTGAAGGGCATATTGAAGAAGGATCAGCCGAGTGGTTCTTGTGGGAGAACAACTCCATTTGGCTCACTAACTTCACACACCATCAGGCTTCCAAGCAGCTCTCAAGGAAACTCAGTTTTCACACTCTATGCTTTGTGACCTTTGAGTGCCTAGGACTGAAATGAAGCTTGGTGAGCATCCCACACAAATGAATGCTCCACGTGCGGGTTTCACATGCCACCAACTCCACATTCTCAGGCAACTTCAGCGCCACAGCCGTTTTCAGATAGCCCTCAATGCAAAGGCTCTAGACGCAAATATTGGTGTGAGAGCTAATTCAATCAAGGAAACACTGCATGTTGGTGAAGGGCATATTGAAGAAGGATCAGCCGAGTGGTTCTTGTGGAGAACAACTCCATTTGGCTCACTAACTTCACACACCATCAGGCTTCCAAGCAGCTCTCAAGGAAACTCAGTTTTCACACTCTATGCTTAGTGCCCTTTGAGTGCATTATCTAGGAATGAACCTGGTAGAGCATCCGACACAAACGAATGCTCCACATGCGGGTTTCACATGCCACCAACTCCACATTCTCAGGCAACTTCAGCGCCACAGCCGTTTTCAGATAGCCCTCAATGCAAAGGCTCTAGACGCAAATATTGGTGTGAGAGCTAATTCAATCAAGGAAACACTGCGTGTTGGTGAAGGGCATATTGAAGAAGGATCAGCCGAGTGGTTCTTGTGGGAGAACAACTCCATTTGGCTCACTAACTTCACACACCATCAGGCTTCCAAGCAGTTCTCAAGGAACTCAGTTTTCACACTCTATGCTTAGTGCCGTTTGAGTGCCTAGGACTGAAATGAAGCTTGGTGAGCATCCCACACAAACGAATGCTCCACATGCGGGTTTCACATGCCACCAACTCCACATTCTCAGGCAACTTCAGCGCCACAGCCGTTTTCAGATAGCCCTCAATGCAAAGGCTCTAGACGCAAATATTGGTGTGAGAGCTAATTCAATCAAGGAAACACTGCATGTTGGTGAAGGGCATCTTGAAAAAGGATCAGCCGAGTGGTTCTTGTGGGAGAACAA